>NC_057724.1:52303130-52326058 GCF_004010195.1 Chiloscyllium plagiosum
GTGTCTGCATGGGTTTCCTCCGGGTGCTCCGGTTTCCTCCCACAGTCCAAAGATGTGCAGGTCAGGTGAATTGGCCATACTAAAATTCCTAACCTTCCTAACCTCAGATCTTCTTCCCGACCTCTCCGCCCCCACCCCAGTCTGACCTATCACCCTCACTTTGACCTCTTTCCACCTATCACATTTCCGACGCCCCTCTCCCAAGTCCCTCCTCCCTACCTTTTATCTTAGCCTGCTGGACAAACTTTCCTCATTCCTGAAGAAGGGCTTATGCCCGAAACGTCGATTCTCCTGTTCCCTGGATGCTGCCTGACCTGCTGCGCTTTTCCAGCAACACATTTCCAGCTCTGACTTCTGTAGGGGTTCGTTCTGCTGTTCTTTGTGTTTCATTGTGTAATCTTGTGAATAAATTTTTGTCTGTCTTAAAATCCAATAGTCAACCTAACTATCTTACGCCAGGTAATTTTCACTGTACATGTACCAAAACAAATTGCAAATTTATGGTCTGGCCTAGTCCATAACAGACTGGGGGCTCATCCGGGATTTTAAACAGTGAGTGTTAGGTACTACTGTCTTTATTTCGGGTGTTGGTTTGGTTGGGTAGACAAAACTTGTGATAGAAATGGTTCTTTCTGTCTCCAAAACTTTTCTGAATGTGGATGCGGCAACTCCGGAAGTTTTGCAGAAAGTGATTAAGACCAATTGCAAGAATTAGCAGAGATGCTGGAATTTGAACTGCCTGCTTCTGCGAGGAAAGGAGAGATAATGACAGGAGTAGGTCAGCATTTAAACTTGCTGGAAAAACTATCAGAATCTATAGAGATGGCAAGAATTCAATTGCATATGAAGCAGCTTGAGTTCGAGGCGAGAGATAAAGAAAAGGGCAGCAGAAATGAAACAGTTTGAGTTATGGTTAAAAGCAGAAGAGAGGGAAAAAGGGAGAGCTTTTGAACTTCAAAAACAACACTTAAAAGAAAAGTCAGCATAAAAGGCTGGAGATAAAGGCTGAGCGTAAGCTTAGTGAGGAAGAGAGTGAGGATGAGCAATCCCCAGATAGTCAGAAGTCTAGTGTGAAACTGTTTAAGTATGTTCAAGCATTGCTTAAATTTGATGAGAAGGATGTGGATGCCTTTTTCATTTCATTTGAAAAGGTGGCTAAACAAATACAGTGGCCAGTGGCAATGTGGGTTTTGTTGATCCAAACAAAACTTGTAGGTAGGGCTAGCGAGGTAATCACATCACTATCCGAGGAGGTATCTGGGGAGTATGGGGAGGTGAAAAAAAGCCATTTTAAGCGCATATGAGCTTGTACCAGAAGCATATGGACAACGTTTCAGGAATCTAAGGAAAGACCCTGGTCAAACCTATATTGAGTTTGAAAGGGTCAAACAGATTAATTTCGATAGACGGATAAGAACTTTATAAATCAAGCAAACCTTAGGGAGGTAATTATTTTAGAGGAATTCAAAACATTACTGCATGAAGTAGTGCGAACTCATGTGGAAGAGCAGAGAGTTAAAACAGCAAGGTTAGTAGCTGAAGTGGCTGATAATTATGAGCTGGTCCATAAAACACAGTCTGGTTCCAGAACCAATTTCAGTCCATGAGGGATAGAAATTGGGGCAGATAAAAATCCTCACGTGGAAAGGAAAAAGGTAGCCCTCATAAGGATAACTCACCACAGGGTAAAAAAGAAACCCTTGAGGGGGACAAAGAAGTTAAAAAGCTCAAGTGTTTTCATTGTAATAAAGTGGGCCATATGAAATCACAGTGTTGATGAGCTAGGAGAAAGCCAGATGTAGGAAAACCAGACAAGCCTGGAAGTTTTGTTGGACCAATAACAAAAAGCACAAAGGAAGTTAGACCACTGCCCAGGGTAAAAAAGAAACCCTTGAGGGGGACAAAGAAGTTAAAAAGCTCAAGTGTTTTCATTGTAATAAAGTGGGCCATATGAAATCACAGTGTTGGTGGACTAGGAGAAAGCCAGATGTAGGAAAACCGCACAAGCCTGGAAGTTTTGTTGGACCAGTAACAAAAAGCACAAAGGAAGTTAGACCACTGCCTCAGAGTGTACAAGATAATCAGAGATTGGTTAAGGAGGAAGTGCCAGATCTGCTTAAAAAATATGCATGCAGGGGTAAAGTTTATTCACATATGCCAGCAGTAATAGGTAAAGAGGTTACAATATTAAGGGACACAGGATCCTCTCAGTCTGTGATGCTGAAGGTTGAGGAGATGTGTACTCCTGAGAGACTATTGCCAGAGAAGGTACTAGTAACAGGAATTCACGATGAGACAAAAAGTGCTCAGTTATATAAAATGAGGCTAGACATTACAGAGAAGAGTGGAGAATTTGTGGTAGGAGTACTGGACAAACTCTCAGCACTAGGAATACAACTTGTCTTTGCAAATGATATAGCTGATTCACCGGTAGGTGTGCTGCCTACTCTAGTTGAAAAGCCAGTGGAGCACAGGCAACTGAAGACCTGAAAAATGTTTTCCAGAAAATTTCTCTGATTGTGTGATCACAAGATCACAGAGGCACAATCTGAAGCAGGAGTGATCAAAAAGCACAGACATGGAAGCTGACATATGTTATCCGAAACCTTCTTTGGTTGGATAAGTGGAACTGAGAAAGAGCAAATAGGTAAACATGCCAGTATTTTTAGCTCTACTAAGCTGACTGAATTACAGCAGTAAGATGAGGAGTTAAAACAGTTATATCAAAAGGCATATACAAAGAAAGTGAATGTATTCCTGTGTGTTATTTTTAACAAACAATGTCTTAATGAGTAAGTGGAGACCAGCACACATTCAAGCAAATGAGAAATGGGCAGAGATTCATCAAATTGTTTTGCCAGTAGGGTACAGAAAGGAGGTGCTGCGAATGGCACATGAGCTATCACTTGGAGGCCATTTAGGGGTCAGGAAAACGCAGGCTAAAACACAAAGACATTTTACTGGCTTGGACTATACAAAGGCATAATTGATTTTGCCAGGCGAGTCATACAGGTCAGCTAATTGGAAAACCACAAGCAGTAATAAAATCTGCACCTTTAATACCTATTCCTGTATTTGAGGAACCTTTCACAAAAGTCTTGATTGAATGTGTACGTCCTCTATCTCAAACAAAAAGTGAGAATAAGTATTTATCAACAATAGTGGAAGTGTTAAGTAAATTTCCAAATGCAATCCCATTGCGCAACATCACAGCTAAAAAAGTTGTAGAAGAATTACTTAAATTTTTTACTAGATATGGACTACCAATAGAGATCCAGTAAGATCAAGGATCAAACTTGACATCCAAACTATTCAAGGTGGCTATGGATAACTTGGGAATAAAGCAATTCAAATTTATTGCGCACCATCTGGAATCGCAGGGAGCACTAGAGAGATGGTATCAAACACTAAAAAACGTGTTGCGAGCTTATGATCAGGATTATCCAGATGATTGGCTTAAGGGAGTTCCGTTTGTATGTTTTGCAATCAGAGATGCACCGAATGCATCGACCAAATTCAGTCCATTTGAATTCATTTTTGGGCATGAAGTAAGAAGACTGTTAAAATTGATTAAGGAGAAATTAATAAGTCAGAATTCAGAGACCACCCATTTGGACTATGTGTCAAGTTTTAGAGAATGATTAAATAGAGCTGGAGAGTTGGCTAGACAGCATTTAAAAGAATCACAGCATACAATGAAACAAGAAGCAGATAAGAAATCACAAATTCACAATTTTGCAATTGGGAATAAGCTATTTGTGTTACTTCCAGTTAAGGGTGAGCCTTTAAAACCAAGGTTTAGTGGACAGTATCAAATTGAGAAGAATTTGAGTGAAGTGAACTACTTGATAAGGACTCCAGAGAGGAAGAAATCTCACATAGTGTGTCATGTGAATATGCTCAAAAGGTATTTTGAAAGGGAAGGAAAGCAAGAGGGGAAGGTGTTAATGATTACAGCACAGAAGGAAGAATCAAGTTCAGAAGATTCTGAATTGGACATTCTGCAAATTAAATTGGACAGTAAGGAAGTTGTCAAAAATTGGGATAAGTTATTGAGTTACCTTCCCCATGAAAATTGAAATTACCTTGAAGAGTTATTACTATAACATGGGAAGATATGCGGAAATAAATTGGGAAGTACCGAAGCTAATTGTGCATGAGCTTGATAAAGGAGCTGCTGTTCCGAATAAGAAACATCCTTATAGACATAACCTTCTAAAGTAGGCACAGGTTCAGAAGGCGATAGAGCGCATGCTCCAAGATGGCATAATCGAAATAAGTTACAGTGACTGGAGCTCACCCATAGTCATGGTGCCAAAGCCAGATGGTACCCAACGGTTATGTGTGGACTAGCGCAAAGTCAACGCTGTTACAAAGACTGATGCATATCCAATTTCACGACTGAAGGACTGCGCCGAAAAAGTGGGACAAGCAACTTACATTTCTAAGTTGGACTTGCTCAGAGGTTACTGGTAAGTACCCCTGTCAGAGAGAGCAAAGGCAATTTCGGCTTTCATAACACCAAATGGACTATATCAGTGGAAAGTCATGCCATTTGGTATGAGAAAAACACTCCAGCCACATTTCAGAGACTGACTAATAAGGTCATTGACGGATTACCAAAACGTGTGGTGTATATTGATGACCTGATGGCTTTTAGTTACTCATGAAAGGAATATTTACAGCATTTATCGGAGTTGTTCGATCGACTTTGGAAGGCAGGATTGGTGGTGAACCTAGCTAAAAGTGAATTTGCCAAAGCCCAAGTCACCTTCCTAGGCCATGTTATTGGACATGGACAAATGGCCCCATGAGCTGTGAAAGTGAAAGTAATTAGGGAATTTCCCACACCGTTGACAAAAAGAACAGTACTAAGATTCATGGGTTGAGTTAATTTTACTGAAAGCTTCTGCCGAACTTTAGCAGTGTGGCTGCTCCACTCACCGAATTGGTAAAAAAGGGCAAAACGTTTCAGTGGACAGTGGACAGCTTAAAAACTGTGTTAACCACTGCCCCAGTGTTAGTCACAACAGATTACACAAAGCCTTTCAAGGTGGTTATCGATGCCAGTGATGTGGGTGTCAGTGCGGTACTCCTGCAGGATGATGATGAGGGAATAGAAAGACCCATCGGGTAATTTTCCAGGAAGTTGAACATTCATCAACAGAAATATTCAATGGTGGAGAAAGATACTTTAAGCTTGGTGTTAGCATGACAACATTTCAGTGTTGATATTACCAGTAATGCATCTCAGACAATTGTATGCACTTATCACAATCCATTGACATTTGTGGAAAAATTTAAGGTAAAAAATGTCAGACTATTTTGATGGAGCTTGTTGTTGCAGCCATTCAATTTGACAATTGTGCATGAGACAGGTCGCGAAAACGTGATTGCGGATGAGTTGTCGAAACTCGAATGAGATATGGAGACGTTCAATGGTGGGTGCACTGCGGCTAGAATTTGCATGGGGTTGTGCATGTTTGCATGTTTATAATTAGTATAGTGTATATGTGTGTTAAGACTACTAACCAGGTTTTGAAGGGTTAAAAATGAAGCCATCTTTTGACAATGATGGTTTTTTTTAAGGGGGGAGGTGTCACAAAGCTAGTCGCTTTTTTTTGAAAGCTGTTCCTTTACTCAAGGAGATGCTGTCCTGGACTATTTTCAGAGGGCCGGGCCGGGCTCCAATCAGTCTGGTTTGGTACAGAGATGAAAAGGATTTTGATGGGCCTTTTGTTTATATTTAAACAGATGAGACTTCAGGCCAAAGTGGTGATGTTTTAGAAGTGACCTGTATAATAAAAAGGGAGTGGTCAGCCCTCTAGCTAGCTGAGCAGTTTAGTTCAGTCTGACCTGATGAGAAGTTCAACAGGGAGCTGTGTGGAAATTCTCTCTCTCTCTCTGTCTCTCTCTCTCTCTTTCTACCTTTCAACTTCAACCTGTAAGCATGTGTTCCATTTGTAATGGTTTTTAAAGGGAGTTGCTTATTGGGACAGTTGTGTATAGATTCATAGAGATGTACAGCATGGAAACAGACCCTTTGGTCCAACCCGTCCATGCCGACCAGATATCCCAAACCAATCTAGTCCCACCTGCCAGCATCCCTCCAAACCCTTCCTATTCATATACCCATCCAAATGCCTCTTAAAAACCTCTATAAGGTTACCCCTCAGCCTCCGACGCTCCAGGCAAAACAGCCCCAGCCTGTTCAGCCTCTCCCTATAGCTCAAATCCTCCAACCCTGGCAACATCCTTGTAAATCTTTTCTGAACCCTTTCACGTTTCACAACATCTTTCCGATAGGAAGGAGACCAGACTTGCATGCAATATTCCAGCAGTGGCCTAACCAATGTCCTGTACAGCTGCAACATGATCTCCCAACTCCTGGACTCAATACTCTGACCAATAAAGGAAAGCATACCAAATGCCTTCTTCACAATCCTATCTATCTGCGACTCCACTTTCAAGCCTGCACTCCAAGTCTCTTTGTTCAGCAACAGTCCCTAGGACCTTACCATTAAGTGTATAAGTCCTGCTAAGATTTGCTTTCCCAAAATGCAGCACTTCGTATGTATCTGAATTAAACTCCATCTGCCACTTCTCAGCCCACTGGCCCATCTGGTCCAGATCCTGTTGTAATCTGAGGTAACCCTCTTCGCTGTCCACTACACCTCCAATTTTGGTGTCATCTGCAAACTTACTAACTGTACCTTTTATGCTCGCATCCAAATCATTTACGTAAATGACAAAAAGTAGAGGATACAACATAATTAAATCCAGCTGGATAGGCGGAGTTCTGTCAGGGTTCTTTATTCTGTTCTTTGTGTTTCATTGTGTAATTTTGTTTGGTCTATTTTAAAATCTAGTAGTCAACCTAGCTACCTTACTCTGGGTAACTTTCATTTCCTGAAACAAATTGCAAAGTTATGGTCTGGCCTAGTTCATAACAAGGCCCACAAACAATGAGATAAATGAACAGATAATCTGCTTTGGGAATGTTTACTGAGAAGTAAACAAAAATGTCAGGGCACCAGAGGAGCTATCCACATCTTTTAAAAGAGTCATGAGATTTTTTTATGTTCACTTGAGAAGGCAGGTGAGTATTACAACTTACTCTACATCAAGCTGTTACTAAGAGGTCATGTCATGTTCCATATGTAGTACTTGGCAAAAGTTAGCTAAAAATTAATGTCCTGGACCTTTGAGTTCAGGGAGTGCAAGGAAGAATCTCAGCATGTGATAGGATAAGCCTAAAATCCAATTGTGGTGTTTCGTGCTCATGATCATCGAGCCAGAAATCTGTGGACATAAATGGATGAATCTTAATTTATTTGGCTAATTCCAAGTTGCGCTGAGATTTTTTGGAGGAATTTCTATTGCAAGGCATCACAATATTTCTCACCAGTGCTTATCAGACGCACCTTATTAACTAGCTATCCTGTTCCTCTGGTGCCAGATTCCAGCTCCATCTTACCATGCTCCATTCCCAGAACAACTCTCCCCTCAGTGGATATTCCACAATTGGCATCGTTGGCACCCACGCTGTCTTTAAAAATTTATTGTACACCTAACCAAGTGCTGTTAGTCTGGAACTACCCTCCATAGTTCCTGATGTTTATCCCAGACATGGCAGACAGGGATAAATCCTCAGTTCTGACGAAGGGTCAACAGACCTGAAACGTTAACTCTGATTTCTCTTCACAGATGCTGCCAGATCTGCTTTTCCAGCAACTTCTGTTTGTGTTTTTGAAGGAGAAACTGGTGCCTCGCTTTACAGGCAGAGACCTGGAGGTTCTGCTAGACAGGGTAGTGCAGAGGCAGGACTTCATCTTCTCCCAAGACTGGGAGGTCAGGCCATGACACTAGAGCATGCCAGCCTAGTCTGAGGTCATGCTCAGGTTAAAGCCATCTGGAGGAATGCACAGAACTATAGAAAGAATGTTAATATCCTCTCTATAACCCACCAGGTTAAGTGCCACCATCTTCTCTCTGATACCCCACGTTCACACTATTCCTGCTTCTATAACCACCTCCCACAAAGGTTCATGCTCTACCTATAACTATAGCATATATATCTTTCACGTGTGCTCTCAAATGCTAACCCCTTCACACAACTATCCCTCCTCGGCCCCAGTGGTGCCTAATCACTTGATTGGAATACCTCCCCAGCTGCACCAAAATTCACACACATTATCCATTTTGAGAATCCATTTTCATCTCTCTTAAAATTGTCCACACTCTTACTCCTGGAGAAAACAGCCTACAATGAGAAAGTAAGAGTCAAGATAGGTGGTGGGCTTCGTGACATTCAGCTCCTCACCCTATATGTGGTAAGATTCCTGGCTCTGACCACCCTGAGTGACTTCCTGCCCATTTCCAAACCCCTGGTCTGGTATTTAAGGTTGCTCTTGACTTGCTGTCCTGAGACCTTGCTATAACAGCGGTATGGGTGGCTCAGTGATGAGCACTGCTGCCTCAGAACGCCAGGGACAGGATTTGTTTCCAGCCTTGGATGACTGTCTGTGTGGAATTTGCAAGTTCTCGCTGTGTCTGTGTAGGTTTCCACTGGGTGGTCTGGTTTCCTCCCACAATCCAAAGATGTGCAGGTTAGGTGGATTGGCTGAGTTAAGTTGCCCATAGTGTCCAGGGATATGCCAGGTAGGTGGATTAGCCATGGGAAATGCAAGGATAGAGTGAGTCTGGATGTGAGGCTCTTCAGAGAGTCAATGGGCTGAATGTCCTCTTTCTGCATTGTAGGAATTCTATGGTTCTATGATTGTTTACTGAAGGCTATCCACTTGACTTCACTGAGGCCTGCGGACAAGTAACAATCACAAAAAGATTCCTGTGTCTGTGCTAAATGCATTCCATGGCAAGATTTAAACAATATATCTTGTATCTCTTGCTCAGGGGAAAAAAATGCAACACAGGGATGCTGAAAGAATCTAATTAGGCTCAGAGTGAGTGGCAGTGAATAAAGAATTCAAAGGTGCAGTCAGGTCTAGTCCATGAGCTGGGTGCTTGTTCCTGAGCATACAGTGTCCTTGCTGCAGCATCACAATGATGGTTGCTGGTGCTCCGTGATGTGCAGAGGTGAAATGTAAAGTGTACTGTAAGTGATTCAGAGATGTGCCCTAAGGGTTAGCACATATCAGATGCCAGGGTCCATGGATATGGGGTGTGTGTGCCTGGTGTCATAGAGCATGCACTGAGATGTATATACCTGTTGTCTAACATGTAAGTATTTTGGAGCAAGTGACATGCTGAATTCTCCCTCTGCCCATTCTGGTTTCTGTGTTGAGATTTCTCAGCGTTTAATTTGTTTGGTAAGATAGAAAGCTGAATATTAATGAGGTGAGTTGGGCCATCAATAAGGCATTTGAGAAGCCATAATCCCCTTTAATTATCAACTCACTGTGCTAATGAGAGAAAATTGCTAGTCCAACTTGGATAAGCATTAAAGATGTGGAGGTGCCAGTGTCGGACTGTTGGATGGACAAAGTTAAAAATCACACAACACGAGGCTATAGTCCAACAGGTTTCTTTGTAAGTACAAGCTTTCAGAGTGCTACTCCTTCATCAGGTAGCAAGTCAGGTAGCATAAAAGAGGCAGCGAGTTGCTTCAAAGTGAGCCTTGCCAGACTTCTTGTTCAAACCTGCCACAAATATAGGATGTTTGTCAAATTAAAAGTAATATATCTGCTATTACTACTTTGGAACTTCAAACATGGTAGCAACTTATTACTCAGACTCCTATTCAATTCTGCTTAGAGTCATCATCCAAATATGAAGTGATGTTGAAGAAGAAGGGATGGAAAGGCCACTGCAGTATCAACACTAGGCCTTAGATAAGAGATTAAAGGCATCACAAGGCATTTATTAGTGTGAACTCTCAATGACAATCTTTTTAAGCCAATACAAATAAGCCATTCAGAGCACTTCCAGCTTGTAACTTTCTTGCAATACCATATTGGCAGCCTTGCATGCCATTTGGCATCTGGAAAATGGACACCTGGATAGGCCAAAAATCTCTACACACCCTTTGTATAATATTTAGCACTATAATATATTTGAGACTTCTCCATTTGCTGCCGTTTTCAAGTGTTGTCACAGTTAGTTAATGATTAATAATTAGTTGACAATGCATCTGAGTGGCTGAACAGCCAATTCTGAACTAAGGTAGAAAATGGGTGAAGTTAAGTGTGTGTAGGCTGACAGCTGGGAAATTATTATCCATGACAACTGAAATTACAGGAAATATCAATGTTAACATTGAATTCACAAAGGGAATAAGAACTTGAACTGCAGGATCTGTTTATGACATGGAGGATATGTTTGTGAAATATATGATATGCTTTTGAAATATAGGATGTTTGTCAAATTAAAAATAATATATCTGCTATTATTACTTTGGAGCTTAAACACGGTAGCAACTTATTATCGCCACCTTGATGAACCTCAGCCCCCTTTTACACATAGAGGTAATATGCAGTCAAAAGATTCCAGAGGGAGCTGTAATGTGTCACCTAGAATTCATCAGCAAACTGAGAGAATATCAAATTGAGATGAAAATCTCCCCTGATAAAATGAAGTATCCACTATTGACTTCTATCTTGCTCACACATACATAAAAAACAAATTCACTTGTAGAAAATTACATAATTTGGAACATAATAAGCTGGAAAGTGGTCATAGAAGGAGAATTATATTGTAGTATGGGCCTTTAGCCTCTTTAATTGAATATGCTAAGGGTCATGATGTGCTTGATTCAGAATGGATAAACGATGCACTTGCTTTCTCTAAATAAATATAGTGGGCAGCAAGATCTGGGAAAGATAATATGGATCTTGGTGCTGCTCCTGGCCCAGCCCCTGACCCAAGCACAGAGGGACCTGGTGCCCAAGTTACTGGGCTCTGATATACCTGACTATCCCAGGCCCAAGAAACATTGTATTTTGAGCTCAAAGTGCACTTGCATGGACCTACTATCATGTTGGGGACTTAAAATTTGAGTAGCCATAACCAAATTTCTTTCTGCTAATAATCAAAAAGTTAAATTCCTCCTACTGATTGGTTGAGAGCTCCATTTGGAAGAACTGGGTTGGGTTGAGATTCAATTGGGCTTGTTTCCACTATTCTGAGAGAACAGAGATCTAGTGAAGAACATCATCGACAAATAAATTCACTGACACTTTCTCAAGGGCAACTAGGGGCGGGCAAGAAATGCTGGCCAGCCAACGACAGCCATATCCCATGAGTGATGAAATGTTAAAAAAGAGGCTCTAGGAGTAGCAATGTGGGGCACATGTGTGAAAGTCCAGGCTAGCCATTATTTCTGATTTTCTGAAAGGGACACTGATTTTGAATGGAATTTATGTGCACTGCATTGAAACATCAGTGACTATATTTTACAAGGGATATACATCTTAGCAATGCAGACATGCATGTTCCAGTAAGGCAACACACATAATCAAACTGTTTAAATACAACAGAGGGCTGATTAATAGAATTCACTATAGGTCAGTCAAATATTTCATTTGTTTAACTGTTTTCATTAAGCAAACGCCATTTATCTACTGAATTCATTTTGTCAGACCATGGTCTGTAGCAACCTAAAGAATAAAATATTTAGACAGTTTCCAGCAGGATATTGCATAGGGACAGTATGTTTTGAGGTTAAGATTAAGGATTTTTCAAAATTTGCAAACTATGCAGTTTGTATTTTAATCAGTTAAAGAAAAATTAATCATAATCAATTATTACAGAGGGACACAAGATTTTATTTAACCCATACGGTGAGTTGAAGAAAAAAGATTTTCAATGGCACGCGTTGTCTTTTCATTTTGCTTTGCTAAGCTCTTAAACTCACCTATGCTGCAGTGGCTAGTTCAAACTGAAGCCAAGAGTCACCTCAGAGAAAGAAAACCATCTTAGCCAATGTTGTGCTTTCCAAGTTACCATATTATGAAGGGAACAAGGCAATCAATTTGTAAGCAGCAACATCTCAAATCAGAATGATGATATGATTTCCCTGCCCTGCACATTTGGAGCAGATATTCACTGCACGAATGCTAACACACGTGTTAGTATGGCAGTCTGCATGCTCACACCACAAATGTCCAAGTAGCAGTAGGTGCATTTTGGAACTCCAAGGGTATTTATAGCATCTGGTAACTAATGAACAAATTTTCTCTTCTTTTGGTGTTTTAGCAAACGAGTGATTTCATTGCTAGGTGCCTGCTAACTGGCACATACTACTGAAATGGGTCGTCTTCAAACATCTATAAACTTTAGATCGTAATTAACTTTCTTCTAAAAGTTATAGCTCCATGTTCTTTGCTTAAATATTACACAAGGTCCCATTTATAGCACTACTCCAATTCACTGATAAATGCAAAAACATTCTTTTCAAATATGTATCTTTTAACTTTTTTTGTCACTTTTAAACTTTTCTGTACCTGGCCATTTTGAAACTATATGAGAAATGTTAGAAGTAAGAAACTTTGGGCTGGAGTTTTGCTGGGATGTATTAAATATTCTTCCCATTGGAGAACTACTATTATGCATGCAAAACTGAAGAAACAGTGCTTGGCAATTTTTGTTTAATGATCTGAATACAACCTAAAAGCCTAGCGCGCTTTTAACTGTTTCAACTTAGAAACTAAAAATATAGTCCTATTTGTTTCAGACGGCCCCAATGTTTGGAGCTGTTATGGTTTGTTTTGGTAGCTGGGGCCATTATGATCATCTGGCTGAGTTTCAAAAGCTAATGAGTTCCTGACCACAGCGGGGTTTTTATTAAAATTGCTCAAATGACTGAGGGCATGGCAGTTATATTAGAATTATCTGTCTGTAACCTGGTTTCTTGCTTTTACTGTTTACTTCTACGATTTTCAGAGTTAGTTGTAAAGTACCGAGAGCAGTAACACCTTTGCAATTCAGTTTAATTAGAAACACAAAAATAGATTTGTTTGGAGTGAGTGAAATAATACTAAACTGTACACACTTCAAACATTCAGTTTTTCCTATCAAGAACTGCTTCATGCATTCAACTAAAATTGCCTTGTGCAACACATTAACAAGAATGCTAACCTTTACAAAAGTGTGTGAGTTGATGACTGAGTTAAAATGAAGATTTAAAAATTGTTCACAATGTGTCAGAAATATAAGAAAAGGCAAGTGGCTCAGTGCAGCTGAATGCCACCATTACACCTGTTCTCCTGAGACATCCTAGTCACAAATTAGAAACAAGAACAGAAAGTGCTGGAAAAACGCAGCAGGTCTGGCAGCATCTGTGGATAGAAAGCAGAGAGAACAGTTCTAAGCAAGGGTAATTGCACCCAAATGTTTAACTCTGTTTTCTCTCCACAGATGATGCCAGACCTGCTGAGTTTTTCCAGCAATTTTTGTTTTTGTTTCTGAGTTCCAGCATCTGCAGCTCTTCGGATCTCTTTTAGTCTCAGATAGCCCCAGATACTATTGGTTGCCCTGTGCTTCTCAGAGTTGGGGCTCAAGAAAACCCAGGCACCATTGTTGGCAACAGTGCGGCTGAGAAGCCGAACATGTGCCTATCTTTAGACACTGGAGTGTAGGCATTATAATGCAGGGAAGACACAATCTCAGTAAGAGCTTGGCTCAGCTAAAAAAAAAACCAAGAAGGCTGAACTTTGAAGCAAATTTGAGAAAAATCAGATGAGTATGCCTTTTGACTTAAAAGTGTATGTTAGAACTGGAGCTGAGTAAAACTGCTGTTGGCTTGGGGTCAGACTAGCTCTTTGAAAGAGAGGAGTCGAAAGAGAGGAGAGGAAGACAGAGTGTTAAAAAGATGTTGTGATTCATTTGCATCCAGTCCTGCTCCCCTATTTTTCTCTCAGCCCCCTTCCCCTTCCACATTCCTGAGGAATGGTTTATGCCCGAAACATCAACTCTCCTGCTCCTCGGATGCTGCATGACTGGCTGTGCTTTTCCAGTGCCACACTTTTTGACTCTGATCTCCAGCACCTGCAGTCCTCACTTTCTCCCAGCTGTTGAAAACCTTACTGCAAAGCTCTTTCAAGGCTGCCCACCTTGAAGAAGTTCTCCTCCTCCCTCCACAAGGATCTCAGTGAGTCTCTCTCCTACTGCACCCTCCAGGTCATCTTCTTTGCCCTGCTCCACCCTCCCTACTGACCTATCACAATTACCCACCACCTGTATCCACCTATCACCATCCCACCTACCTTCCCTCTCAGCCCACTTCCCCCTCCACATTCCTGATAAGGGCTTATTCCTGAAACATCGACTCTCCTGCTCCTCAGATGCTGCCTGGTCTTGTGTTTTTCCAGCGCCACAATTTTTCACTATGAAAATTTGTGAGACTTGCCTTTTTTTGCCCTCCATTTCAAAGTGTAGTTTGTGATGGTTTTGAACACAGAATCCCCAACAGTTCACATTTGCCTTTGTTAATGTTGAACTCTCAGTATAAGATTGTGCTGCTTATTTGCTTTGCTGTCCCTTGTACAGTAACATTTCTTTTGTCTGTTTTAAAACATGACACCTCGTGGCCTTTATTCGCTTAGTGAAAAACTGCAACTTCAAATTTTATCAGTTTTCATTTTTAAAAAATTAAGCCCGTAACTGAATGATAGTATATTTTGGAATCTCAGCTGGAACAATTTTGGGATCTGGTCTGGGATGGTAAAAGATTTGGTTAGTATGTTAGTTATTGGTTATTGTGTTGCAATGAACAAAACAGTGTGTTATCAGAAGAAATGAAACTCTTAGCTAGAAATTACACGACCCTTTAGGCTGACTTAGAATTACTTGTAAGTTGAAATATTTGTGAAAATACTTGGTTCATAATATTGGGAATATCAATAATTGTGCAAAGAAGTGGATTCCAGAGGCCAGTCATTTTAGCATGACTGTGGTTAAACGAATTAATCCCTGCTTTCAGTGCTGGAGGCCAAACAGTGAGGCTTTGAATTTGAGTCGCTAAAGCAGTAAACAACATTTTTGGGAACATTCTCTCTTCCTGTCACTGCAAGTTATTAAATAATCAAAAATATTGGCAATTCTAACAGTTTTTGACAAAAGGTACAATGCCTAGCCTGGGTAATTTTTTTTCAGTTACTTTATGTTGTATTCTTTCAACATGTGCATTAATGGCACATTGCAAAGTTTCAGCACATGGAGCCGACAAAGGATTATTTAACAAGGTCAAGCTCCAACCTGGATTTGACCCAGGCAGTTTTTATTTCCCCTCAGCAACTAGCTCAGTGAAGCAAACAGAATCTTGCAATGCGTCACTGATGTACATCATGAAAATGAGTAATGTAAAGCAACTCAATGTTCTCGTTGAGTTACAATTGTATTCTCTTTGTACTTCCAGCATTTATAACATCCAGCATATACAGTGATCAGAAATAACAGTTACATTTCTTAATAAAAAACTAATAATGTCATTCAATATAATAGATATTTATGCTGTTTATTTGTAGTTACTTCTATGAGAACACAGCTTTTATAACTCAGCATGCAAGAAAATCAAGAAATACTGGAATCTCATTTCTTGATGACATCAGATCAAACGTTAACACCCTTATGTTAAACAAAAAGGTTTGGATCCAGCACACATCCCATTCGCTGCTTCTTTCATCTTTCTTATTTTTGTGAATGGAAAGATTTTGGATGATAATATCTCTCCTAATCCCAGCAGAATATAAATTCTCAATTTGAAAACTGATTCTAGGAAAACCACCAGAGAACAAAGAATTATGCTGCTTTGTACTTTTCAATGACAGACACAATCAAAGTCATTTCTTTGATAACATCCTTTACCTATAAGTCACTGAATTTGTAAGGAATAATCTTTCCTTCACTTCAAATTTCTCTTTAATGTAAAACTTGAGAGCAATGCAAAGTTAAATTGTCCTCAAAAAAATACATTAGAATGTTGTCTTAGAACATAACAAACACACTAATTACCTTCTTTTAGGATTCATAGGTTGATGCACAATTATCATTTTAAAATAGATTGCATTTGACATTAAATCTGGAAATTTTCAACAACAGAAGATCGAACTTTGGTGATTAAAAAAATTAATTTGGAAACAGACATTAACTATTTTACTGCTCAGAATTAACCACTAATTTAGCAATTTTGACAAACAAATTAGAGTGTTCTGTTAATTTGAAATGAGGGGCATATAATGAGTGACATGGGGCAGCACGGTGGCTCAATAGTGAGCACTGCTGCCTCTCAGCGCCACGGACCTGGGTTTGATTCCAGCCTCGGGCGACTGTCTGTGTGGAGTTTGCACATTCTCCCTGTGTCTACGTGGGTTTCCTCCGATTTCCTTCCACAATCCAAAGATGTGCAGGTTAGGTGAACTGGCTGTGCTAAATTGTCCGTAGTGTTCAGGGATGTGTAGGTTAGATGCATTAGTCAGAAGTAAATGTAGGGTATAAGCCTAGGAAAATAGGTTTGGGTGAGTTACTCTTCAAAGGATCGGTGTGGATTTGTTGGGCCAAATGGCCTGTAGGGATTCTATGATATCTAAGTGCAGTGTGTGCCTTTAAAGACCTGAACACTATATGTTATGTATTGAACTAGTTAAACTGGCTTCAAGGTTTTAGTTCAAAGGTATAAAAAGACTTTCAACCCGTTATGTGTCTTTAAGCTAAACGAACAATTATTGGCTGCTATTAAAGAGAAAATTTAAATCCACTTCCTAAATTGGTCAAACATCCTAACCACCTAATAAGCCATATTGGGTTGGAAATTCCTCTTT
This sequence comes from Chiloscyllium plagiosum, assembly GCF_004010195.1. Lineage (NCBI taxonomy): Eukaryota > Metazoa > Chordata > Chondrichthyes > Orectolobiformes > Hemiscylliidae > Chiloscyllium > Chiloscyllium plagiosum. Next base: position 52,319,906 of record NC_057724.1, read on the forward strand.
GATGAAAAGAAAAGCAGGCTGGTTTTTCCCACATTTAGTGATCCACTAGTGAAATATGAGGTGGTACTTTTGGGGACCAACAAGATCAGGAAATATTATGAACGGTATGACTTAATTTGGTTGAAACAAAAATATTGCTTAAAGTGCAATGATTTAGGAAGGGACACAACAGCAATAAATCAGGCCTTACACTAATCTGTGGTGGGTTCCTACTGATAATAAAATTACATGCCATGAGCACTCATGACACAAAATGTTTATAATTATGCCCTGCCTTCACAATTAAGTCAGCAGTGCATAAGAATCTTGTAGTACATAGTTGTTGACGTGCCTGAAGTCAGAAATTTTCTTTGTTGAATTCTGTGACACAAGGGAGGGGAACAGAAGGATGACAAAGACAAAACAGGGGTGGACTGTGAGAGGATGGGTGTGCGGTGGAATTGGGGCATGGAGGAGTGCAAGTAGGAGAGAAGGGAGGGCAGAGGGCAGGATGGTGGGCAAAAAGGAGAGGATGTGTCAAATGGTGGTCTTATTGGTTAACAACAGATACTAAATGCAGTCAGTACCGGGAGGAAGCCTGGTCAAGATATAGTCACCCAGCGATATCACCACTGAAACCATCAACTGTTACTTCACTGCATCGTCAGTTGGAGAATTAATAAGTGTAAATGTTGTAGAAGCAATGCCATAAACAACTGAGGCAATCCTGGAATGTGACCACTGTGATTTATGAGATCTCAGCCACATGGATTTGGCAGGAACCCCATATCAAATGACCCTTGAGATGACTACACGCACTCACTTCTGTCATCACCAGTGTTTTCCAGGGGTCAAGGAGCAACACGTGATAGATCACGAATAGCCACAAGCAGGTTTATTAGCAGGAGGTGACCAATCCTCTCTTCTGTTGTAAAAATAAATTCATCAATTACTTCATGAGTGTGGGCAGCCAGGTGGCAAGCAAATGGGACTTTGACATCATTGCTCATTCCCCAGAGTACAAAGGGTCATCAGCTGCAATCATGTGGCTATAAGAGCTCCTGGGGATCAGTCCAGTGGGATTAATGAATCCCGTAGGTTTTCACCCTTTGAAAGTTCAATATGTCTGCAGCCACAGGACTCTGTCTCCAAGGAGCTCTTACAACACATATATTTATATAAGCCGTAGTTTCTTACCTAGATTGAAAATGGTATCTATTAATGAATACCCACCACCACTATGTGATTAAATGTGATACACACCATTAGTACTTCAAAATTTAAACAAGATTCACGTGGAACTGACTCCTGACAATGTCAGCGTAAGTGCTGCCGACTGTCGGTTCTCACACCAGGAATAGCACAACACAAATAAAATACAGCACATGATTTGATAAATTCTAATTTTATGTCAAGGTAATTAAATGGTGAACAAGCCAGATGCATCCCTTTATCAAATGTTTTTCACAGCTTTTTATGTTGAGGAGAGAAATTGAGTCAAATTATCAAATTCTGTGAATCAGCAGCCCTTAAATCCATTTGCAGTTCTGCTGCAGTGCTGTTTCTGTTCAAAGTATGAACATTGTTGTAATTCTTTTTAACCAAAATGCATCACCTCACATCTACTAATAGTGAATTCTAACTTCCACATTTTCGCCCTTGTATGCTCTAAACATCTTTTGTGGTCTTTTAAATAATTAATGACAATTTCAAGCTTCATATCCTCTACATTATTCCTCTCTTCAGTAAAGCACTTATTAAATATTGATGCCACTTTCTAATCATCTACAAATTGGCAGTTCACTCTTCTCATGAAGCCAACTTTTAACAATTCTGATTTTACAGGTATCCTTGTAAAATGCTTCCCTGTTGATTTAATTGTAAACTTCTTACCTCTTATTTTGTTCTGCTCTTAACCTACTTTTCTGTATTTTTAATATACTTTAGTATTTATTTCATTTAACTTTCATTTGTTTTTAACCTCATTATTATTCTAGATATCCTAAAAAAATTAATAGTCTCCTTTTTGACTGGAGCATACTTTTGCTTTACTTTTATAATTTTTCAAAATCTCATATTGGTCGACAATACTGTGCTCCAAAATCTTCATTCACCCCATCGCATTGAACTTGCTCTCCAACTATCTAAAATTTACCTATTGAAAATTAATGTTGTGGTCTTTGTAAAGAACTGTTCCTTTCTAGATGCATCTACTTTTATCGTATTATGAGCCTTACTTACTGACAGAGAATTGGCCAACCTAAATTAAACACAGCCAGCAGCTATTGTCTACAGAGAACAGTGGAAACCACACTCAAGGATAACACAAAGGTTTAAGGGAACCAGTTACAACCAATCTGAGGGCTATGTGTTGGAGAAGTATCAGTCAGACTTTCTGGCAACTTGACTTTCCAACCAGTGCCTGAGGCTGTGCATTTTACACCTCACTGGCTTGGCAACACTGAAGGGGGTTGGTGTGATCTCATTGGATTATTTGAACCTTGCCGATGACCACATTGGCCAAAGGCCACAGACAGAGCATGGCTGATAAAAACACATTCCTAGAAGTCACACCCTCAGTGAAGACTTCGCATTCAGCCTCATGACATAAAACTGTACAGCAATTCAAGATGACCCAGGAGAATATCCACCTAACCTGCGAGAATCACCTTCGTGAGAGACAACTCGACATCAGAGAGGAAGGAAATTTCACTTACCCAGCTCAAACACATGGATCATTGCAGGTAATGATCTTTCTCAGACAGATGGAGCAAGATAGAGAGTAAATACTGTGGGATTTTGAGAAATGCTCTTATGGTGGTTTTAATAAGGAATTTTTGTTAATAAAACTGAGCTGAGCCACTGACCACTTTCTGTGTTCCTTTGTTCACTTCATTGACAAGGGTGCTTAAGTAAAGTGGTTTTAATACATAAACTGGTCAAAGTGTCTAAAGCACAGGCAACACATCACCCTCCTGACTTGTAGCTCATAGATGGTAGGCAGGCTTTTGGGTCTCAGGAGGAGAGTTACTTGTTACAGGATTTGTAGCCTCTGACTTGCTTTCATAGTTATCATATTCATTCATGTTACCAAAGCAATTCAGTTTCTGATTCAATGGTAACCCCCAAGGTGTTGATAGCCATGGATTCGTTGATGGTGATGCCACCGAATGCCATGAATCGTTAGATTCTCTCTTGCTGGACATAGTCATTGCTTGGCACTTGTGTGGCGTTAACTATATGTGTCACTTATCAGCTCAAGTCTGGATGTTATCTCTGTCTTGCTACATTTGGTAATGGACTGCTTCAGGTATCCGAGGAGACATGACTGGTGCTGAGCATGGTGCAATAATTAACAAACATCCCCATTTCTGACTTAATGATGGTTCTGACATATAGACAGTTAATCCAACATCACTAGCTTGAGGAGATCCTGCAAGTTGGCTTGGAACTGAGACAACTGACCTCCAACAAACACAACCATTTTCCCCATGTGTCAGATATGACTCCAACCTGTGGAGAATTTTCCTCTTGATTCCCATTAACTCCAGTATTGCGAGGGTTTCTTGTGGCCACAGTCAGGTAGGTAAAAACAATGACTGCAGATGCTGGAAACCAGATTCTGGGTTAATGGTGCTGGAAGAGTTCAGGCAGCATCCAAGGAGCAGCCACAAATCAGTTGAATGCAGCTTTGATGGCACAGGTGTCACTCTCATCTTTCTTATGTAGCTCTGAACTAAGGCTGCAATGAAGCCAGGAGCTGAGTGGCCCTATAGATCTTAAATTGGTGTCACTGAGCAGGTTATTGCTGAGCACGGGCTGCTTGAGAGCACTGTTGATGATATCATCCATCACTTTACTAATGATCGAGAGTAGACTGATGGGTGGTATTTGGCTGGGTTAGAGTTGCCATGCTTTTATGTACAGAACATACCTAGTTAATTTTCCATTTTGTTGGGTAGATGCCAGTGCTGTAGCTGTACTGGAGCAGCTTGGTACAAGCATGGCTAGTATGGAGCACGTCTTCATCCTATCATCAGAAAGATGTCAGGGCCCACTGCCTTTGCAGTATCCAGTACCTTCAGTCATTTCTTGATATCATGCAGAGCAGTCAATTTGGCTTAAAGACTGGGATTTGTGATGCTTGGAAACTGTGCAGGAGGCCAAGATGGATCGTCCACTCAGCATTTCTGGTTGTAAATAGTTCTGGGTGCTCAGCCTTTGCACTTTCCTCCATCACTGAGAATGTGATTCCATCACTTTGACAACGAGGAATCAAACAGGCTAAAAGGGGTCATGAAATAGCTTTAGCGAGAAGGATTAAGGAGAATCCCAAGTTGGAGGCTGAGGGGTGACTTTATAGAGGTTTACAAAATTATGAAGGGCTTTTGCCCGAAACGTCGATTTTGCCTGTCCTCGGATGCTGCCTGAATTGCTGTGCTCTTCCAGCACCACTGATCCAGTCTTTTCCCTGGGGTTGGGGAGTCCAGAACTAGAGGGCATAGGTTTAAGGTGAGAGGAGAAAGATATAAAAGAGACCTAAGGGGCAACTATTTCACACAGACGGTGGTACGGGTATGGAATGAGTTGCCAGAGGAAGTGGTGGAGGCTGGTACAATTGCAACAGGTTGGACCGAAGGGTCTGTTTCCATGCTGTACATCTCTATGACTCTATGATTCTATTGTATACTTATATAAGAAGCAAGTAGGTAACTAGAGAAAGGATTGGTCCAATAAAGGATAATGAAGGAAGGCTGTGTGTCGAACCTGAGAGAATGGGTGAGATTCTCAATAATTACTTTGCATCACTGTTCACTGAGGAGAGGAACATGACGAATGTTGAGATTAGAGATAGGAGTTTGATGAGTCTGGATCACGTTGACATAAGTAGGGAAGATGTGTTGGGTAGGCTAGAGATTATTAAGGTGGACAAATCCCCAGGACTGGATGGGATCAATCCCAGGTTATTGAAGGAGGCGAGAGAGGAAATAGCTGGGGCCCTGACAGATATCTTTGTGGCATCCTTAGATTAGATTCCCTACAGTGTGGAAACAGGCCCTTCGGCCCAACTAGTCCACACCGACCCTCCGAAGAGTAACCCACCCAGATCCATTTCCCTCTGACTAATGCACCTAACACTATGGGCAATTTAGCATGGCCAATTCACCTGACCTGCACATTTTTGGACTGTGGGAGGAAACCAGAGCACCCGGAGGAAACCCATGCAGACACAGAGAGAATGTGTAAACTCCACACAGACAGTCGCCTGAGGCTGGAATTGAACCTGGGACCCTGGTGCTGTGAGGCAGCAGTGCTAACCACTGAGCCACTGCGCCGTCCTTAAACACAGGTGAGGTGTCGGAGGACTGGATGATTGCTCATGTTGTCCCTCTGTACAAGAAGGGTAGTAGGGATAGTCCGGGTAACTACAGACCAGTGAGCCTGATGTCAGTGGTGGGAAAGTTGCTGGAGAGAGTACTGAGGGATAGGATCTATTTATATTTAGAAAAGAACGGGCTTATCAGTGATAGGCAACATGGTTTTGTGTGGGGGAGATCGTGCCTTACCAACTTAATAGAGTTCTTCGAGGAAGTGACCAAGTTGATAGATGAAGGAAGGACTGTTGATGTCATACACATGGACTTTAGGAAGGCATTTGATAAGGTTCCCCATGGTAGACTAATTGAGAAGGTGAAGTCATATGGTGTGCAGGGTGTTCTAGCTAGGTGGATAAAGAACTGGTTGAGCAACAGGAGACAGACAGTAGTAGTTGAAGGGAGTTTCTCGAAATGGAGAAAGGTAACCAGTGGTGTTCCATAGGGGTCAGTATTGGGACCACTGACAATAGAGAATAGGTGCAGGAGTGGGCCATTCTGCCCTTCAAGCCTGCACCACTATTCATTATGATCATGGTTGATCATCCTCAATCAGTATCCTGTTCCTGCCTTATCTCCATAACCCTTGATTCCACTACCCTTGAGAGCTCTATCCAACTCTTTCTTAAACAAATCCAGAGACTCGGCCTCCACTGCCCTCTGGGGCAGAGCATTCCACATACCCACCACTCTCTGGGTGAAGAAGTTTCTGCTCATCTCTGTCCTAAATGGCCTACCCTTTATTTTTAAGCTGTGTCCTCTGGTTCGGGACTCACCCATCAGCAGAAACATGTTTCCT
>NC_057724.1:52326864-52482748 GCF_004010195.1 Chiloscyllium plagiosum
TAATTTCATCCTTTATAATTGACTCCAGCATCTTTCCCACCACTGAGGTCAGACTAACTGGTCTATAATTTCCTGCTTTCTCTCTCGCTCCTTTCTTAAAAAGTGATACAACATTAGCCACCCTCCAATCCACAGGAACTGATCCTGAATCTATCGAACTCTGGAAAATAATCACCAACGCATCCACGATTTCTCGAGCCACCTCCTTCAGTATCCTGGATGTAGACCATCAGGCCCCGGGGACTTATCAGCCTTCAGACCAAACAGTCTTTCCAACACCAATTCCTGGCAAATATAAATTCCCTTCAGTTCAGGTCCTTCAGTCACTGTTACCTCTGGGTGATTGCTTGTGTCTTCCCCAGTGAACACAGATCTGAAGTACCAATTCAATTCTTCTGCCATTTCTTTGTTCCCCGTAATATATTCCCCTGTTTTTGTCTTCAAGGGCCCAATTTTAGTCTTAACCATTTTTTTCCCTTTCTGTTTGTTTGTAATACACATAAATGATCTGGAAGAGGGCACTGTTGGTATGATCAGCAAGTTTGCAGATGACACGAAGATTGATGGAGTAGCAGAAAGCATGAGGGACTGTCAAAGAATACAGGAGGATAAAGATAGACTGGAGAGTTGGGCGGAAAAGTGGCAGATGGATTTCAATCCAGACAAATGTGAGGTGATGCATTTAGGCAAGACTAATTCTCGAGTGAATTACAATGAACGGAAGAGCCTTGAGAAAAGTTGATGGGCAGAGATATCTGGGAGTGTAGGTCCATTGTACCCTGAAGGTTGCTGCACAGGTGGATAGAGTGGTCAAGAAGTATGCTTGCCTTCATTGGACGGGGTATTGAGTATAAGAACTGGCAAGTCATGTTAAATTTGTACAAGGCATTGGTTCGCCTGCATTTAGAATATTGTGTACAGTTTTGGTCACCACATTACCAAAAGGATGTGGACGCTTTGGAGAGAGTGCAAAGAAGGTGTACAAGGATGTTGCCTGGTATGGAAGGTGCTAGCTATGAAGAGCGGTTGATTAGGTTAGGTTTGTTTTCATTAGAAAAAAAGCAGATTGAGGGGGCACCTGACTGAGGTTTACAAAATCATGAAGGGTATAGACAGGGTGGATAGAGACAAACTTTTTCCCAGGGTGAAGGATTTAATAACGAGAGGTCACACTTTCAAGGTGAGAAGTGGAAAGTTTAAAGGGAATACATGCGGCAAGTACTTCACACAGAGGGTGGTGGGCGCCTGGAATGCTTTGCCAGCAGAGGTGGTAGAGGCAGGCATGGTAGATTCATTTGAGATGCGTCTGGACAGATGCATGAGTAGGTGGGGAGCTTTTTGAGTCAGGCCATATTCGGGCAATCTTTTATCATATAGCTATGCTGAGGCATCTTGCTAAGGATGCAGCTAGTTCTGCAGCACAAGCCTTCAGTACTACAGCTGAGCTATCAGCCTTCGCTCTTTCCAGCACCTTCAATCATTTCCTGATGTCACTTGGAGAGAATCAAATTGGCTGCATTCTGGCATCTACAATGATGAGGATCTCAGAAGGAAGCCAAGATGCATCATTCATTTTTGACATTTCTGAAGACTGAAGAAGAACATACAAACAAGGAACAAGAGTAGCCACTCAGCTCTTCGAGCCTATGTCACCATTCAAAAAGATCATGGCTGATCTGATTTTAACCTCAACTCTACATTCTTGCATATTCCCCATAATTTTTCATCCCTTTGGTAGCCAAGAATCTATTTCCCTGTGTCTTAAAAATATTAAATAAGAAAACAGATGATGCAAATTATTAAATAATGTAGGAATTCAAGTGCAAGTTTCTTGTAGATATTACTTGTAGCATCATTGGCTGTTGTTCATGATTTTAAGATACATATTTTTATAATTCCTTTCTTACGTTTTTTCTTATAAAAATATTTCTCAGATTGTTCAGTTTGGCAGTCTATCAGAAAGTATCATAGTTATGTGGCTAGATCAGAGAGTATCAATAGTCATTCAGCAACTAGCTGTTTTGTTCTACTCTTGGACATAAACCTAACAACCACGCCAAAGGATTGGTGAAACAATGATGTGGGTTCTTCATTTAAAGATAAACTATGTAGATGCTGTTCATTAGGAGCTAAGTATAATATATTGAAGTTCAATCACTGCTGCATCTTACTGTCTCAGGTCATGGGACTAATAGATCATATCCTATCATGGTACATTTGATTGACCGCAGTTTAAAATATACCTTCCTTAAAGTATATACACATCATAGCACAACATTACTGCTTGGAATCTCACATCAGTTGCATTTTGGTGAGTCTTCTCTTTTTGAAGAAAACAGTTAGCCTTATAATTATGCTAAATCTACGGAATGCATTGATAATGTTCACATCTCCATTTATTGGTTCATGAGTCTGTTGGGTGGGTTGTAGCGTAATCCCTGGTCTAGTGGAATGCTTTTTTCTCCATTGAAGGAAGATTACATGAAGGTCAAGGAAGATGACATAGGCATGAGTCAAAATACGACAATAAGGTTCTCTACTCAATGCCTGTGGCAAATTATTCTACATACTGGGCAGATAGAGGTGCACTTCCAATGTATTGAGGATTTTCAAAAACAAATAATTCTGAGAGAAATATTTGCAATAAAATCCTAATAAGCAATTGTAATATAATAAACAAATTATTAGTAAGTCCTTTTTTGTCTGTACATCTATGGAAAATCAAGAATCGGTTTCTCAGAATCATCAGAATGAAAGAAAATCTCTAATTTTTCTCACACTTCATAATGTTTATGAAATATATTTTTCAGTCCTAATGACTTCAGGGCTCTGCTGCTGAAACAAAAAGTATTAATGTACGTTATCCAGATTTTCTGCAACAATACCTTTCTCAACAGCCATTACTTTATGAAGAATTTCAATCAGTTCGTTTTAAAAAAGCTCTTCCTGGTATGTTGGAGAATACATATGTATGATGGGATAATTTGATGACGGAAGATAGATTGGCATGGCACACTCAAGTGAAGAGGCAGAATGATTTCAGCACATTATCTTCTCCTTAGTGTTCTAGCATTTAGCATAACTTGCATTTTTATTTTACTGTGTTTATATTCGGTTGTAAAGGATTGAAGATTCATTTAGTTCTGTTCCACTGAGTATGAAAAGTACAGAATCTTATCTGTTTACAGAAAGCTGAAAGTGACAGCATCCAGGCATCATTTATGGAACACTTAATTTCTTCTGGCAGAACAATGTAAATACACACAGATATCATCAACATTGTGAAGGATATTAGCTAATAACTCTTTGACTGTTCAGATACTGCACAGCAGAATGAAGTATAAGTATGCATTCTCAAAATTACTTCCCTGCGTAGCTTTCAACATGTTCATGTCATTCTATTATCAGCGACTGTAATCGTGCTGTCTATTTATTAGGACAAATATGAAGTACGCAATGCCAAATTATATGTGGTTATTGATGGCATTCAACAATACCAAAGGAGGATAATATTTATCAGAAACACTATGCCAAGGATTCAATGAACAGTCAATAGAACATGATTTATTGTCTACCAAGACGTTCTTGAAGGGCTTTTCTGATGAAAAAAGGTTGAACAGTTTGAACTTTTACCCATTAGAGTTTAGAGAAATGAAACATGATCTTATTGAAACATATAATATCCTGAAATAAGAAGAATTTTATTCATCTTTCTGAAGACTGTCAATCTATGGAATTCTCTTCCACAGACAACAATGGAGACTGGATCATTGAATAAATTCATAGACAGATTTTTGATAGTCAAGTGTTATGCACTGCAGAAAGGAAAGTAGTGCTAAGACCACAGATCAACCTTAATCTTAATGAATTACATTACAGATTGGAAGGATATAGAGTCTATTCTTACGCTGAAATACTCTGCTCCTAAATTCCAATCCCACCGTACTATTCCTGCCAGATCATTCGCTAGGGTCAGTTGATTTTATTTAACGGTAAACTTTAGATAACCCCAACAGTTACGTGCATCTGAGACAAAATTATGGGCATGTACACCAACTGATGCAAATTATTAAATCTTCAGCATTAATGTTACTCTCTGATGGAAAAGAGTCCCAAGGAAAAAAGTTTGAGTGGTTTGTTTATCTCTAAGTATGATTATAGATTTATTTAGCTCATCATGGTGGCTCAGTGGTTAGCACTGCTACCTCACAGCACCAGGGTCCCAGGTTCGATTCCAGCCTCGGCGACTGTCTGTGTGGAGTTTGCACATTCTCCCCATGTCTGCGTGGGTTTCTTCCGGGTGCTCTGGTTTCCTCCCACACTCCAAAGACGTGCAGGTCAGGTGAATTGGTTATGCTAAATTGCCCATAGTGCTAGGTGCACTAGTCAGAGGGAAATGGGTCTGGGTGGGTTACTCTTCGGAGGGTCGGTGTGGACTAGTTGGGCCGAAGGGCCTGTTTCCACACTGTAGGGAATCTAAATCTTAAAATAATTCCCCATAATTTGCAAATACATTGCTTACTTGCCTGAATATGCAGTGGCATTTATACTTGGTCGCACATGTGTAGTTACAGGTAAAAACTGACCTGTTGTATTCTCAATCAATGCTCGATCCTCTGCTCTCATCTTGTGTACCCTGACAACTCACAACTCCCAGTAATCTAAACAAATGTGTTCCAACTTGTGACAATGGAAACACTTGGCATGTCAGACATCACTCCCAGTCAACACTTTCCTGAGGAGGAAGTGGTTCTGGGGCCATCCTAACTGTCCTATTTAGTTCTCCTTTTAATTCTTCTTAGTATCTGTTGGGTTACCGAAAAAAAAGTTCATATTTGTGTGGCAGGTTGTAATCATTGGCCATTTCATTAACTGACTTATATACATGAAACAGCTTTTTGTAACAACTGAACATCTATAGATGCCTCCTCAGAAAGCAAGGCATACACTTTGTGAGCTTAGCCTAACAGGCTGCTTTGTCTGAGCAATTTCCAGTTTTCTTCTGACCACTTCATCTGCTCAGGTATCCTTTCAAAGGAAACAAAGTGCCCCAGTGACCCTCTCATCAAATCTTGGGAGGCTTTGCACAAATTTTAACAGCTCCCCACTACATCTTGGATTGGACTACAATCTTTCTTCGTCAGAATACTCCCCAAATTCAGAGGCCTGCTTTTACAGTATCAACCATTTCAGCTGGCATTTTCTCTCTCTGTCCCGGTTCCCTCACTTTAAGTTCTAGCTCGAACTTCTTAAATTTCCTAGGAGCAAATTACTGCAGATACTGGAATCTGTACTGAAAACAAAAAAAATTCTGCAAATCACAGCAGGTCAGGCAGCATCAGTGGAGAGAGAGCAAGGTAACATTTCAAGTCCAGATGACTCTGATGAACAGCTCTGATGAAGAGTCATCTAGACTCGAAACGTTAGCTTGCTGTCCACAAATGCTGCCTGACCCTCTATGATCTCCAGCATTTTTGTCTTCACTTCTTACATTTCCTTTTTTCTTTCTTCACCTCACTCTGTAGTCCTGTTTTTGTTTATTTTCCTCCTACTGAAATGGTGCTTCTCTTTCATTTTCTGCTACCTCGAGTGCATCTTGTTCAATCTTAACAATTTTTAAAAAATAATTTATCTTTCCTATTTAACATACTTCACCTGAAACTGAGTTCTCACTAGCTAATGGAGTGACCATTTGTTTTGTATTCCCAGTCTTCCAGATTCAAATGTTGTGCTTTTTCCTAGCCCCTGCCTTTTTTTTTAACCTAAGCCCTAATTTCTTATCTAATTCAAATAGCATAACCTTAAATATTATTTTCAACATTTTCAGGGGTAAATCTCCCTTCCCCACAAAATTCTTAGTAACGGCCAAACCATTTTGATGCAGTAATCAGTGCTGACTCAATGGGCTCTGACTCTGAATGACTCTGACTAAAACCTGCTGCATTTCCTTCCGTACTATTCCAATTACTTGTTGCCCACTTTCAAATTAAAAATTGTCTGCATCGGATATCTCAATGTGAGTCCCCACTTCTATGTCTGACCGAGATTTAAGGAGTGGACCATTGCTCTGGTCCCACTATGTCTTGGGTCACAACGTAAAACAAAAGTACCTTTTACCAGTTCCCAAGGCCATCCATTAAGTAGTTCATCTATCAGATTTTAAATAAAAAGGATCTATCAACCAGGTTTCTTAATAAAAACAATTATTGATTTATTATCACAACAACTCATTCAATAAATATGTAATAATTGGTTAACATACATATCAATACTACAGAAGCAGCAACTGTTACGCCTCTGAATATTCTCACCACGCATGCAATTGACATCTTGGCAGCAATTGAGTATGAATATATTAAGATATTGACATCAATCCTCTTGAAAGAAAATGAATCATACTAGTTAAAGTCAAGAAATAACTGATCTAGTAATGGTCAGTTATGGAACAACTAATTCAAGGGTAAGTGGTAGAAGATTTCATAGGCCTCTCTGGAGAAATGACAGAACCCAAACAGAAGACAGAATCCATTGAGATTAGTCATATTGGCATAAGCATATTGCTGTCAACAAGAAATAGTCAGCAAGCCACAATTGGCTGAATGAAGTGTAACAGAAGCAGAAAAGAGAGACCAAGAATGTCTCACCACTCACTGTTGAATATTGGTCAGATCAAATTCCCAATGAATTGCCATGGAAATGCAATTTAAGTATCAATATCATTTCACAATCATGAATATACTGGGAAATTGCTTATTCCAGCTTCATTTTGGCAAGAATGAAATTCTGGAAAGGTTACACTATAGACACTTGGGAAATGCCAGGTGAGGAACTAGAAATTAGTCAGTAGAGTCATAGAGTCATGCACCACAGAAACAGACCGTTCAATCCAACCTGTCCATGCTGACCATATTCCCAAACTATACTAATCCCACTTGCCTACGCTTGGTCCATATTCATGTCCTTATCTAAATGTCTTTTAAATCTTTCAAAAACTTTGTCTTTTAAATGTTGTAAATATACTTGCATCCACCACTTCTTCTGGAGGTTAATTCCACACATGAACCACTCTCTATCCAAAAAGTTGCCTCTCATGTCTTTTTAAAATTTTTCTCCACTTACCTTAAAAAATGCCATTTAGTCATGAAATTCACAAACCTAGACAAAAGACACCTGCCATTCAGCTTATCTGTACTTCTCATGATTTTATACACTTCAATAAGGTCATCCCTCAATATTCTACACTCCAATGAAAAAGAATTCCAGCCTATCCAGCTTCTCCTTAAAAGTCAAACCCTCCATTTCCAGCAACATCTTGATCAATCTTTTCTGAACTCTTTCTAACTCTTTCTAGCTTCCTATAACAGAGCTAACAGAACTGGACACAGAAGACCTCCACACAAGACCTCACCAATGTCCTGTTGTAACCTCAGCATGAGGTTCCAACTCCTATACCAAAAAGCTGAGCAATGTATTGTGGTCACTCAGAATCTCCAAAGACATTAAAGATCTCAAAGCCCATTGTAAAGCCTATGACTGTACAGGGTTTGCAAAAATGTTTTTCTCTGCTATCAACACTGATGAGAGTTCAGATCACAAGGAATAGCAAGTCTTATCAGCAAACACTAGACAGTCAATGAGCAGTATACTTCATTGAGCTCACTTGTACATCTTGACTCAGATAGTTCTAAGTACGACACAATATAGTTAACAAACAGCTATGGTAGATTTAGGTTTGATGTTCAATGCTGTGTAATTCATAACATGCACGTTTAAACAGAGAATTCACTTTCCCATCTTTCTAATAGTTTGAATGAAAGCGTCCAAGTTAATGAAAAGGTTCATGTAAAGAGTCTACACACTTCAACACAGATCTAGTGACAAACTGAGAATACAAATCTGCTTACACAGATTGAAGACGTTGTGCACACAACCTCATGGAAGCCACCAATGAAAAGAGATGGGCAATGTCTAAATATCTAGGATACAGTCAAGAAGAAACTATCTGAGTCAGAGATCCTGGATTCCGCAAAACAAAAGTCTGCTTCAATAGGACAGCTGACCCCCATGAAGGAAATACATGAAATTAAATGGACTTGAGATGTTGCAATGAAGCAATTGCCAATTTGAGTAGGAAAGCCATCTTCCATGAAGGAAATTCAAGATATTCAAGGTCCTCAGTAAAAAGGAACTTACAGGCATCACACATTGTCAGAATCTGAATCAAAGTAATCGGTTCTTAACTTAGAGATCTACCTGAGAAAGTCTAAGCTCAGTTATAACAAGTGGTTAAAAGAAGAAGTAAGCAGATTCTTATGACCGGGAATTGAAGCCACATTTAAGTCAAACCCCATGTTGGAGAGAGATGAACATCCTTGTGTTGTTTGGGAAGTGCAATAGGATGGAGGAGAAAGTGAGGTCTGCAGATGCTGGAGATCAGAGCTGAAAATGTGTTGCTGGAAAAGCGCAGCAGGTCAGGCAGCATCCAGGGAACAGGAGAATCGACGTTTCAGGCATAAGCCCTTCCTGAAGAAGGGCTTATGCCCGAAACGTCGATTCTCCTGTTCCCTGGATGCTGCCTGACTTGCTGCGCTTTTCCAGCAACACATTTTCAGCAAGTGCAATAGGATGCCTGTTGGGATTAATGGAATTTTAATTTTTAATATGTGTTTCTAAACTTTAAACTTGTGTTATAAGTAAATAGTTAAGTTTATTCCATCTAAACATCATTTCTTTTGCCAAATAAACTTCTGTTTTATTGTTAGAACTGAATCTACACCATTGTTTGCTTGTGTTTTAGTGAAAGATCACCTTGTTAAAAATTTTTAAAAGTCTATCAAGCCAGATTTCAATCTGGGATCTCATTTGTTCAGTAATAACTTCAGCTGGGACCATTACAAAATGCATGGATGAAGTGTCTGCAGCAGATAAGCTGTGGCATGGTCAGAATAAGGAGGTTTGAAGATTGAATGACTTTGAAACTCAATTTAGTTTTTTAAGGGATGAAAGTCACAAATCAACTTATACTTTCAAAGCAATTAGAACAAATTTAAGCAAAGCAAGTAACCATGATTAATACTGAAAGTAGAACAATGTGATAAAGGCTCAATAGGGATTACTGCTCTGAGATAAAACAAAGAACTGAAGACCTAAAACAAAAACAATCTGGTCTGAAAAAGGGTCACTGGACTGGAAATGTTAACTCTGCTTTCTCACAACAGACGTGCCAGACTGCTGAGTTTCTCCATCAATTTCTGTTTTAATTCCATCTCTGAGGTTGGTTTAGATTAGATTCCCTACAGAGTGGAAACAGGACCTTTGGCCCAACAAGTCCACACTGACTCTCCAAAGAGTAAGCCACCCATACCCATTCACTATGGGCAATTTAGGATGGCAAATTCATCTGACCTACACATCTTTGGATTGTGGGAGGAAACTGTAGCATCTGGGGGAAACCCACACAGACTCAGGGAGAATGTGCAAACTCCATACAGTCGCCTGAGGCAGGAATCAAATCTGGGTCCCTGATGCTGTGAAGCAGCAGTGCTAACTGCTGAGCCACCGTGCCGCCCCATAGTTTAGTGGACACTTTAGGAGTAAATTAGACGAAGCACTGCCACGGACACTGCCTCTCTGATGTGAGAGTGTTTGCTACTCATACTGGAGCTAAAAGTGAAAAGAGTTCCTTTCACAGCATTAAGATTACATCTTTTGCAATTCAGCAATGGAGAAATTCTCCACAGGAGTGTATAGATAACTGTTACTCTCAGCTCTCTGTGTCAGTCAGTGAGGCTATATACAGCTTGAAATACTCCAACATAGCAGATAAATCAAATAAATCAGGTTGACCAAATGTAGTGTCTTTGGATCTTCAAGATTAAGAAAATCACTTAAGGATAGGCACAATATTGTGGGAGTTAGAGATTTATATATCAATTGCATAGAATGGCAGGTTGCTATATAAGTAAGTGGCATCATACCATAAATTCCAAGATCTAGTATTTGACCTGTTTGACATGATTGGCAGCTAAAATTGAAATAGATGCAGACCTGTGCATTTAGATTAGGCAGTCAATAAGGAATGTGTTAGCTGCAATGTTCCGCTTTCCTAAAGTAAGTAGTAACCTTGATGCAATGTCAATGGTATCACCTGGTTTTAATAACATTCATTCACTTCAGCAGAGGAAAGTTTGCAAAATGGCCGAAATTTTATATATTTATGAATGGACATAAGAACATATTAACATCAAATTAGTAGACCAGGTGTCACATCACTTTAGTGTTTATGTTACAACAGTCTGGGGGCTACCCATTGATCAAAAACTGAAGTGCAGTAACCACATAAAAAGATCTAAGGTCAGGTCAAAGGCGAGGAATTCTGTGGCAACCTTCTGTCTCCCTGAAGCCTGTTCGCCATCTACAAGGTACAAATGAGGAGTGTGCTGGAATACTCTCCATTTTTCTGGATGGTGCAGCTCCAATAACACTCAACAAGATTAGCACTGTCTAGGACAAAGCTGCCCACTTGACTGGAAACCCATCCAATACTATCCACATTCATTCTCTTCACCACTCATGCATAGTGGCATCAGTGTGTACCATCTACAGACATACTGCAGTAACTCACCAAGGCTCTTTTGACAGCACCTTCTAAATCTTTGATCTCTACTAACTAGAAGGACAAGAGCCACAAAAGCATTGGAACATCATCACCTGCAAGCTCCCCTCCAAGCCATACACAATCCTAGCTTGTAACTTTATTACCATTCCTTCATGATGCTGTCAAAACCTTGCGTCTCCCTCTCTATTATCACTGTGGGTGTATCTACACACAAAGGACTGCAGTTGTTCAAGATGGCAGGTCATCAATACATTCTCCAGGATAACTGATGATTAGCAATAAACAGAAAAGCCCACAGCCATAAATGAATTTAAAATAGCCAAAGGATGCAAAATGCAAATGTTCAGCTGTGGCTATCTTCCTGATCCTTAGATGGTATCAGGTTTATCAGGTTTAGTCTTACCAATGAGCGAGAATGGGACAATCGTGGAGTGCAGGATTTGGTTTCTGAATTGGCCTGACTGGAGCAGACTGATTATACATTCAAATATACTTTGCTAAAATGTATATACTTTGCAATGAGTTAGTGGACCTAGGAGGAATGATTTTGAAGCTCGGTGCGAATGATTTGGTAGAGTCAGACTCTGGTAGAGACACAAACTGTTAGCACAATATCAGCGAGCTACCAGTGCTCATTAGGAACATAGCAACATCTCCAAAAGTTTGTTTCTGTTGTCTGGGCAAGCTAGCTCACCATGCTGGACATGATGAAGGTCGCTCCGACCACCTCCTTTAAGTGCAGGATGCTATGCAACTTGCTTGATCTGGCAAGGATCATCACTTCCTGATCTAACTTGAAAAGCCTCTTGAGGTTAACAGCACAGTTTGTTGCATGTTAGCAGCTATGTTATGTTGATGTGATAGGCATTATTACAGAGACTTTGAGGAGGACCAGATGTTAGGACTCACTCCTTTGAGATCCTAAGCTGTCCTACCCATAAGTTCATATGA
The DNA here is from genome assembly GCF_004010195.1 of Chiloscyllium plagiosum. Lineage (NCBI taxonomy): Eukaryota > Metazoa > Chordata > Chondrichthyes > Orectolobiformes > Hemiscylliidae > Chiloscyllium > Chiloscyllium plagiosum. The sequence continues at coordinate 52,338,434 of NC_057724.1, forward strand.
TATTAGCACAGAGGGTGATGAGTATGGTAGTCCTCTGCAAAAGCCCCTTCAGACCCATATACAACAGTCCCTGAAATACACACTTACAACTTTTTTAAAGGCACTGGCAGTATTTCTATTCACTGGGCAGAATGCCAGGAGTGACCCACTTGTGGGAGCCCCAATACAACTTCTTTGCCCAACTGGCATTTAACTGTCTATTGTTGAGGCATCCATCATTGTAAGGAGACAGGGCCTGCCTCCAAGAGCTACTGGCTTATTTGTTGGTGGCAGAGGTGCCACCAGGTCCAAGGCTGAAATTGCAGCCAGACTGGGCCAGCAACACGAAGGTGACCCCGGAATGGAGATGGGCTTGTGGGGCTCACCTGAGCCTGTCGGGCAAGAGGAGGGGTAGCTCCTTGTTGTTGAGGACTTGGAAAAGAGACAGGGCATCTCTGGCTATGTACATTCTCCTCTAAATCATTTATATATATTACAAACAACAAGGGTCCCAGTACTGATCCATGCAGAACATCAATGGTCACAGATCTCCAATCTCAAAAACAGCCTTCCACCACGACTCCCTGTCTTCTATGACTAAAACATCTGTATCCATCTTACTCGTTCACCATGGATCACAGTGAACTAGTTGCTTGTAATGTGTGACTGTGTATAGTGATCATTGTACCACCATCAAATGTGAGCTTGATTCTATCTTTATACAAAATTCAAACACAAGAAAATCTGGCAAGCGTAGCTGAAACAAGAACAGAAGAATTCCTTCGAATAAGGAAGCTGAGGCACTTGGGGCAGCCCAATCCTATCTGAGATACAATGTGTGACATAGTAGTGCTGCATGGATCATGTAATAGATTTCATTATTAATCCTTCAATAAAGGGAAAAATACATCAAAAGGATTTTGTTTGGTGATGAAAACAGGGATTTGGAAGATTACCTAATGTTGCTATATGTTCCTGGATGCTATTTTCATGCCAGGAAGAAGCACATGAAGGGTTAGAATGGGTTGGATCAATGTTGAGGAGCTAAATTGAAAGGTTCACCTTCATTTACTGAGACATCAGCCCAGTTCTGGAGATAAGCGTAAGGTTCCTTAATGTTCATCCTTTAACCCCTTACCCCTGCATAACTCCATGCTACTCTCTAAGATCCAACTCAAACATCTAGTTTTCACAAGAATAACAACTGTTAAGCCATAATGTAAAATTATGAAGTCCTTCAGAATCTTTTAAATCTGTGAAGGACACAATTATTAATTTAAATAACTGAAAAACCACAAGCTACTAAGCAGATCATCAATCTGTCAAAAGGAATGTCAAATTTACATTCTCCATGACAGCTTCCGATCCCTACCGGGGTGGCTCGGTGGTCCAGTGGTTGGTACTGCTGCCTCACAGCGCCAGAGACCCAAGTTTGATTCCAGACTGTCACAGATCAAAGATGTGCGAGTTGGATTGGCAATGCTAAAAATTGCCTTGTAGTGTCCAGAGATGTACAGCTTAGATGGATAAAAGCAAATTACATTGGATGCTGGAATCTGAAACCAAAAGAAAAATTGCTGGAAAATCTCAGCAGGTCTGGCAGCATCTGTAAGGAGAGAAAAGAGCTGATGTTTCGAGTCTAACTGACCCTTCATCAGCTTTGGCAAAGGGTCAGTTAGACTCGAAATGTAAGCTCTTTTCTCTCCTTACAGATGCTGCCAGACCTGCTGAGATTTTCCAGCATTTTCTTTTTTGGTTACAGCTTAGATAGACTGGCCTTTGTATATGCAGGGTTATAGGGATGAGGTTGGGGGCTGGGTCTAAGGTAAGATGTTCTTTGGAGGGTCGGTGCAGACTTGTTTGGCCAAATGGCCTCTTTCTGCACTAAGGGATTCTTTAAAAAAATCTATTCGTGGGTCTGAAAATCAGCCAAACAGCCATAATGAGATTCTACTGAATATTGCGTCAACAAAGCCTCCCAACTTGCATCCAGTAATGTCTTTCAAGGCAGGCAGTAGTTCAGCCATCTGTCAATGCTTTGAAAAAGTCAGAAACAAAAACAGAAGTTGCTGGAAAAGCTCAGCAGGTCAGGTAGCATTGATGAAGAGAAATCAAACGTAACGTTTTGGATCTAGTGACCCTTCCTCAGAATCTGTTTCTGATTTAGAGGACCCATAGTTCTTTCAGTTTTTACTTTGAAAAAGTCAAACAGGTAGCTAAGTTGAATTTCAAAGATTATGAAAGCTCAGTTGTCTGTCAACGTTTTGAAACAGCTGAACTGATGTTTGAGCTGAACGTCAAGAAAAAAAATCAAAAATATGAGCACATTTGACACTAACATTTCTGGATTTCAATATCATATAATGCAGAATAGCTCCTGATCCAATGGATAACTTACTTAAATGAATTTGATGACAGCTTTCAAAATTCTATTTAGACTTGACATCTTACCAAAGTGTCAGAGTGACAATATGGTAACCACATTACTATTGGTTACCTGCCTTTTCACAATAGCTGGTTTAAATTCAATTAATAAATCTGGAATTAATAGTCTACTGGTGACTATGAAATCATTGGTGATGGTTCATAAAAACCCACCCAAAAATCTGTCATCCTTACCTGGTCTGGCCTACATGTGATGCTAGACATACAACAATGTGGCTGATTCTTAGCTGTCCTTTGAAATGGTTTAGCAAGACCCTCAGTTGTATTCAACTGCAACAGTAACATCATTAAGTAATGAAACCAAGTGGAGTACCAGGCTAGGCATCAACCTAGGCACCAGGAACAAGAGAACTACACACAGCTCTGTTGACCCTTCTTACAAAGTCTGGGCAAAAAAATCAGAAGGTATTCCCATAGGCTAGCCAAGCAAAAGCTTGGTATGGTCAAAACTCATTGAATCATAGCATGCAATGTCCCATACAACATTGTCACCATCCCTGGATAGGTCCTGTTCTACTGGAAACATATTGGCAGCAGTACCATGGTATACAGTTGAAAAATGTATCATGGCGTCAAATCAAACATGGCCAAGGAAAGCGCCTGCTGCTTACCACCTATTCCTCCTTACTCCAGCTGATGAATCTGTAGTGCTCCACATTGAAAGTTACTAGCAGGAAGCATTATGGGTGAGAAGGATACATGATGAACTTTGGATGGGGCACTTCAATCTGCCAACAGCAGCTCAATAGTACCACACCTAACTGAGCTGGCCTAGCCCTGGAGGATATTTCTGCTCTATTGAGTTTGCAAAATAGTGAGTAAAGAGGACTAAGCAAAAGTCCCTATCATCTAAATCCTGAGCTTTAGGCTGCAACAAACATGTACAGAGCCAGAATGATTTCTGTCTAGGACTATTGTTCAATCTGGAATTCCAATTTACACCTCCTCTCCAAGAGTACTACCAACCAAACCTAGCACTCTGGACTAAAACTAATTTTTACAGCTAGGGCTACCCAATGCAGATAGCATGGACACTTTAACTTCAATCAAAATACATTCACACATAAGCTTAAGTATCAGGAATCCAACTGACCACTAAGGGAACACTAGAAACACAATGGCAACAAAACTTTGAGAGGAGATAACAGGGCACACAATCTGTACATCTGCGAGCCCTGATCTGACTCTGGGGTGGGGGTGGAGGTGGGGGGGATTTTCAACCACAAGCTTTTGCAGAATCAGCTTCCCCACTGGCTTCCAGCCCCAACAAGCAGCTTTGGAACCATGAATCACACAGGCCAAATAGAGAAGCTGAACTGGGAAGCCAAACCAGGGGCATCATCACAACAAAGTCATCCGAGAGGAGGGAAGCCAACCAATTGCTATCTGGACATGAGCTTCCAGACGCAGGCCTTTTTCCGAACCAAGAGAATCGATGGCAAGAACCTCAGCAATCAAAGGCACTTAACTCTGTGTTTTCCTCAGTGGTGAGCTGAAACTCCCGAGACCTCAAAGTTTCTAACCTAGCTAGCAGGGATGAGAAGACGGGTGATGGTAGCGCATGGGACCCCACGGGTGGGAAGCCTGATTAAATTTTTCTGTGATTAAAACCGTTGTTTAGTTCTAAGAGCGTTTAACCTGTACTTCATTTCATAGGGTATTTGATTGCTGTCCTCTGATTGTGCCAATTTCACTGTTTATTACATTTGCCTTTATTTCTTGTATTCTACTTACCTTTTGTATTTAATAAACACAGAGATTCTTTTTCCCTGAAACACCTGTCTATTGCCTTCTGCATTTCACACTCCTAAATAAGTCCAGTGTCAGAACCAGGCATCTGGGGGTGATTCAAGCCACCTAAAAATTAGCAAATTACTGAGTGCAAACCAGAACCCTACAGAAGCAAAATAAAGAAAAAACTTACTTGACCTCATCCTTATCAGCCCAGCTATTGTAGATGAGTCTTTTCATGACTATATTGGTAGATTTTTGGAAAAAGAATCCTGTCTTCATATTGAAGATACCCTCGCTTGTGCTATGTGCTACTACTACTCTACTAAATGGGGCAGACTTCTGATACATGTAGAAAATCAAACGAGACATTCATGAGGTGTTATGGGCCATCAGCAGAACTGTGTTCAACCGCAATCAGAAACATTATTGTCAGGCATATTCCCCACTCTACCACCACCATCAAATTGGGCAATCATCCCTGGCTCTATGAAATGTGCAGGAAGGCTTGCCAGGAGCAGCACCAGGTATATCTAAAAATGAGTCATCAGTCTGGTAGAACTACAAAACAGGTCTACTTGTGTGCCAGAACACAAACGGCATGCAATGGACAGTATTAAGCAATCCCCAAAACAATGGATCAAATCAAAGTTCAACAGTACTGTACATATATCATGAATAATGGTAAACAATGAACAAATGTCCTCACCCTCAATGATAGGGAGATCAGCATATCTGTGTAAAAGATAAGGCCTTTGCAAAAATCTTCAGCATAAATGCTGAGCAGAAGATCTACCTTGGTCTCCTTCTGAGGTCCACAGTGTCACTCTATACCACACATTTTTATTAATTGATAAAACAGAAAATGGACAGTTGTACACGGCTTACAAAGGGAATTAGAGATAGTATCGATCCAAGGAAACAGCATACAGATTGGCCAAGAAAAATAGTACGTCTGAGTTTTAGGAGCAGTTTAGAATTCAGCAAAGAAGTACTAAGGGATTGATTAAGAAAGGGAATGTACAGTACAAAAGTAAGCTTGCAGGGAACATAAAGAGTGACACTAAGAGTTTCTATAGGTATGTGAAGAGAAAGAGATTGATGAAGACAAATGTAGGTCCCCTACAGACAGAAACAGGTGAATGCATAATCGGGGACAAAAATGGCTGAGCAACTGAATATATGATTTGGTTCTATCTTCATAATAGAGGACACAAATCAGATATCAGAAATGTTGGAGAATGCATGATTTACTGAGAATGAAGAACTGAGGGAGGTCAATATTAGTAGATAAATGGTGCTGGGAAAATTGATGGGATTGAAAGCAGATAAATACCCAGGGTCTGATAATCTACATCCCAGAGTACTTAAGGAAATGACTGTAGAAAAACTGGATGCATTGGGGGTCCTCTTCCAGGACTCTATAGACTCTGGAACAGTCGCTGCAGATTGGAAGGTAGCTAATGTCACTCCAAAATTCAAAAAAGGGAGGTAGAGAGAAAACAAGGGAATTAAAGACCAGTAAGTCTAACATTGGTAGTGGGGAAATTCTCAAATCCATTATCAAGGACTTTATAGCAGACAATTTAGAAAACAGCAGCAGGATTTGCACACAAAAACAGGGATATATTCTGAAGCTCTATAAGGCTCTGGTCAGACTACATTTGGAGGATTGTGGGCAGTTTTGGGCCCCATATCTCAGGAAGGATGTACTGGCCCGACAGCGTGTTCGGAGGAGGTTCACAAAAATGGTCCCAGGATTGAAAAACTTAACATTTGAGGAATGTTTGAGGACTCTGGGTTTATATTTGATGGAGTTTAGATGGATGAGGGAGGGTTCAATTGAAAAATACAGAATATGGAATGGCATGGATAGAATGAATGTTGGGAAGATGTTTCCATTGGTAAGAGAGACTAGGACCTCAGGGCATAGTCTTAAAGTAAAGAGAAGATCTTTTAGAATGGAGATAAGGAGAAACTTCTTCAGCCAGAGAATAGTGAATCTATGGAATGCATTGCCACAGAAGGCTGTGGAGGCCAGGTCACTGAGTATATTTAAGACTGAGATAGATAGGTTCTTGGGGACCAAGGGTTACGGGAAGAAAGTGTCAGAGTGGTACTGAGAAACTTATCAGCTACGATTGAACAGCTGAGCAGACTGAATGGCCTAATTTCTGCTCCTATATCTTATGGCTTTCTGGTCTTATGATCAGATAGAGTCAGCATGGATTTATGAAGAGGATATCATACTTGACAAACTATTGGCAATCTATGAAGATGTAACTAATTGATTTGAAGGGGGAGCCAGTCAATCTGGTATATTTGAACTTTCAGTGTGTTTGACAAAGTCCCTTATAAGAGATTATTGTGCAAGATTAAAGTGCATGGAATTGGAGGAAGTGTATTGAGATGGATAGAAAACTGGCTGGCAGAGACAAAACAAATTGGCAGGCAGTAACTGGTGGAGTGGCACAGGGACCCTAGCTGTTCACAATATATATTAATGATTTGGATGAGGAAACAAAACGTAACATCTCAAAGTTTGCAGATGATACCAAATTGGGTGGGAAGGTGAACTGTGATGAGGATGCAGAGATCCTTCAGCATGATCTGAACAGGATGAGTGAGTGGGCAAAACAATTTGCAGATGCAGATAAGTCGTATAAATGTGAGATTATTCACTTTGGAAGCAAATACAAGAAGGCAGATTGCTACCTGAACTGTCGTAAATTGGGAGAGGGGAGTGTGCTGTGGGACCTGGGTGTCCGTGTGCACCAGTCATTGAATGTAAGCATATAGATGCAGCAGGTGGTAAAGAAGACAAATGATGTGTTGGCCTTCACTGTGAGAGGTTTCGCATACAGGTACAGTACGATGGTTCAGTGGTTAGCACTGCTGCTTCACAGTGCCATGAACCTGGGTTTGGTTGCAACCTCAGGCTACAGTCTGTGTGGAGTTTGCACATTCTCCCAGTGTCTCCATGGGTTTCCTCCGGGTGCTCCGGTTTCCTCCCACATTCCAAAGATGTGCACGTCAGGTGAATTGGCCATGCTGAATTGCCCATGTGATGGTGCATTAGTCAGGGGTATGGGTCTGGGTGGGTTACTCTTCAGAGGGTCAGTGTGGACTTGTTAGGCCGAAGGGCCTGTTTCCATACTGTAGGGAATCTAATCTACAGGAGCAGAGATGTGTTATTGCAGTTATGCAAGGCCTTGGTGAGGCCACACCTAGAATATTGTGTGCAGTTTTGATCTCCTTTTCCAAAGATGAATGATCTTGCTCTTGAGGAAGTGCTACGAAGATTTACCAGGCTGATGTATGAGGAGAGATTGACTACATTAGAATTGTTTTCGCTGGAGTTCAGATGAATGAGGGGGGAGCTCATTGAGATTTATAAAAGTCTAGGGATTTTATTCTATTCTAAACAGAAAGGGTATTTGCAGGTCAGATGTTCCTGATGCTGGGTGTGTCCAGAATCAGGGGTCACAGTCTCAGGATTCAGGATAGACCATTTAGGACAGAGTTGAGGAGACATTTCTTCACCCAAAGAGTGGTGAGCCTGTGGAATTCATTACAGGAAATAGTTGATGCCAAAATATTGAATGTATTCAAGAGGTGGCTAGATATAGCATTTGGGGTGAATGTGATCAAAGGTCATGGGGAGAAAGCAGGATTAGGCTATTGAGTTGGACGATCACCCATGATCATGATTAATGGTGGAGCAGTCTCAAAGGGCTGAATGGTCTCCTCCTGCTCATTTCTTCTATGTTTCCATTTGTTCTCTTACAACTCTGCTGGTAAATGCAGCATGTAACTGACCCAAATGGATAGGTGCCAACTGCACAGCACTACTTAGCAGCAGATTTGTCACATAAGTAGGGCACAAAGCTTCATGAGATCTCTTACTTTAATAACACCGCTGCAGTCTTTGAAGGCATTGATACATTGCAGAAATTGTTAGACATTGTAATGAGTTCATACAGTTTGGAAAGTCTGAATTATGATTCCTCATGTGTGTTAAAGGTAGCTAATCTCAGGCAGGGTTGCTGTTCAATAAACTTCAGCTCTTGGTACTAGAAATAAGAAAATCAGACAATATTTACCATCCTGATTACCACCCAGTAATCCTTATGGGAATTGTTTGCAGCCAACGTGTGACATCCTCCACAGCCAAAAACCTGCCACCACCTGCTGTCTAAGGTTACACATGAAGATGGACAACTGGATACTGTGCACTAGAAGATTATTGATGCCCATAGATATGTAGTCTTTTTCACTGGAAATAATTCACTTGAAGACGCAGTTTAATAAACCATGTTGTCTAGCACTTCATTCTAAATTTCCGCTTTTAAAAGTTCCTTCAGGGGAAGTGGGCCTCATTAGCTGGATCAGCATAATTGCTCAGCATCAGTTGTCCTTGACAAGGTGGCAATGAGCTGCCATTTTGAACTGATTGCACAAAATCAAGGGGGCAGCTCACTGCCATCTTTTCAAGGAAAACTAAAGATGCACAATAAACGCAAATGCAGACAGCGATGCCCCATATCCCATGAATGAATAAAACAAAAAGTGAGGACAATTTCGCAGTACAATCAGCTTTGAAAACGTTCCATGGAACGTCACCTGATTCAGTGTGAACAATTTTGGAAGAAACGAAACGCAGAAACACACGAAGTTCAGAATTTCTCGCCCAACAACATCACACAAAGTTGTTCCCAAGGGTCTAGCACTCATCTATTACATTGCCTTCCTTTATCCTACCAGGAAGTAATCCCTGAGTTATGTATAATTTTAAACGGCAAAATGAAATAACTGAATTCATGAAATGATTCAAATGAAATAAAAGAATTTTGTTATTACCAAAAAATGTATTGTTCAAATGGATGTTGTACACTTTGTTCCTGATTTAATGCTGAAATAAGGGACAAAGAACTGAAACACTAGATAACACAGTATGTTAAATGCCTCAGGGCTCTCTATTTCAAAACAGAACTTGCCTGTTGTATTGCTATCAGCACTGTAGCAATCAGCAGGCGGTCTTGTTGCATTTTCAATGGAATAGCTAAAAGGAAAGTTTTTCAGGGCTATGAGGAAGGAGCTGGAGAATGAGTAGGAGGCAGAGATGGTTCACATTTATAATCACAGAATTATCAAAAAGGAGTGAAGTTAGAAAGTTGAAAAGGAAAATTGAGCACCCATTCATGGAGTGGGTGTCTCATGGGTTCTGTCTGTTTTCACCTTGTTGCTTCACTCCCATAGAATGCATTGTCACAAACTGTTATTGAGGCATAAATCATTCATTTGCTGAAAAGGGAATGAGATAGTTCCTTGAAAAATAGACATGAGAAGGTCAAGATTAATCAGCTGATTAGGACTGTGTGGCTTACTGGAAAGGGAATTACAATACACAATCTTGCATTCTAATCATTCCTGATTTTGCAACTTTTTTAGACAATATTGTCCTTGACAAAATTAATTGATATTATGAGATGCAGCGTACATCTGTGATGACATTGTAGAATTTAATGAATATTCCTTTGAGCAAATAAGTGGGATGATTGGAATTGTTTACTCCTTACCAAGGGTTACAAAGGTAGGAGGGTATGGGTCTGGGTGGGATGCCCTTCAGAGGATCAGTGCAGACTCAATGGCCTCTATTTGCACTGTAGGAATGCTAAAAATATTACCAATGGAATCATACTACTTTGAAATGTTTAATACACAAGAAAACAATTTCCTCAGCAAGTATTTAATTATGGAGAAAGCCACATAGTCTACTCTCTTCCATTAAAGAAGAAATTTTACCTTCTAAGTGTCAAATTTTACTGAAATCATTCTGAGACAATGATTGAGCATAAATTAGATCAATCTTCATATCAGATAATCTTGCTTTAGCCCTTTTCTTAGCACTGTCTTAAATAGACAGTATCCTATTTGCACAATAGACATGCTGCGACAGTTAGCACCATGTGATTAATCAAATCTTCCTCTCATACCAGATACCGGGGGCCCAACCAACTGTTTCAAGTTATTGATTTGAAAGCAAGCCAAACAGAAGTTATGGCACCCAACCTTTTTCCCTTAGTAAGACCACAGTGTCACCACAGGTGATAAGGCTGCTTACACAGTTTCCAACTGAAATGTTTTATAACCAACTGATATGCAGAATTTACATTTTCACATAAGGAAATAAAACAAATATCATAAGACACAGGAACAGAATTAGGCCATTTGGTCCACTGAATCTGTGCCACCATTTGATCATGGCTGATATGTTTCTCAACCCCATTATACTGCCTTTCCCTCTTGACTCTCTTACCTATCAGAAATCTCTCCCTACCTTAAAAGCACTCAATGACTTGGCCTGCACCTTTTTATGGCAATGAGTTCCACAGATTCACCACCGCCAGACTGAAGAAATTCCTCCTCATCTCAGTTTTAAAAGGGTCATCCTTTCAAGAGTTGTGCCCCTGGGTCCTAGTTTCCTATCAGCGGAAACATCATCTCCATGTCCACTCCATCCAAGCCTCTCAGTATCCTGTATGTTTCAATGAGAACTCCCCTACTCCATTCATCCTTCTGAACTCCATCAAGTACAAAATCCTCAAACACTCCTCATTTGACAAGCCGTTCATCCCACAGGACCATTCTTGCAAACCTCCTCTGGAAACCCCTCCAATGCCAGCACTGCCTTCCTTACCTCCAGAGCCCAAGACTGCTCACATATTCCAAATGCAGTCTGACCAGAGCATTTCTGCTCTTATGTTCTAGCCCTCTTGAAATGTTTGTGAACATTGCATTTGCCTTCCTAACTGCCAAGTGAACCTGCACATTAACCCTAAGATGATCCTGAACTAAGAGTGCTAACACCATTTGTGCTTCAGATTTCTAAATCCTTCTTCCTACCAAAATATATTGAATTTAAGAATATATTGTAATCTACTTAAGTATTAATTTTAATTGAATGAAGTAGGTTTGGGTTCAAAGATGTTCAATCTGTTTCAAATGAAAACTGCCTTTTAAACATGCTAATGTTTTTCTACAAAAAGTGTGTTGTGTGTTTTTATTGAATGCCAAGAGCTTTTGGAAGTATTTGTAACCTGGATGCAATTGAACCTAAAGATCAAACTAAATTGTGGAGGGTTCAGGAGAAGGGAAGTGTGAGTTTATGAAGCAAAAGCATGTGGCAGTATTGCATGCCGCCTATCTAGATACTGATACCCTGAATGGGCCAGGGGATGACAGGGTGTAGAAGCATATAAAAAAAATGCATTGGTACTCATGTTCCAAAAATCCTTGCATTTTGAAGAACACCATAGGATTGGAAACCTGCCATTGCGACACCTCTGTTCAAAAAGGGAGGGATGGCATAAAGCAAATATCAAGAGGCTGACTAGCTGAACATCTATTGTTGGAAAAGGACTGGAATCCATTATTAAGAAGTCATAGCCAAACATTTAGAAAATCTTCATCCAACCAAGCTGAGTCAGCACTGTTTCATGAAAGAGAAATTGTGCCTGATTAATTTATTTGAGTTTTTTGAGGAAATCTCTACCAGATGGATTGAGGGGAATCAGTGGATGTGTTGTACTTGGACTTTCAGAAGGCATTCAACAAGATATCTCACAAAAGGGAAAGTCATATGGTAAGAGCCCATGGTGTTGCAGGTAAGATATTGGTATGAATAGAGAATTGGCAGGAAACATTGAAGAGGGGGTGGTAGTGAAGGGACCATTTCTTTCAGGCTGGTCCTGTGACCAGTGGGGTTCCACAGGGATCAGTGCTGGGACCACAACTGTTTACAACAAATATTAATGCTGAGAAGGAATGGAGTAAATGTTCTGTAACCAAATTTGCAGACAACACAAAAATAGTGGAAAGGCAGGTTGCAACATAAGCTTACAGAGAGATATTGATAGGTTAAATAGGGCAAACACTGAACAAATAGGGTATAAGTGGGAAAATGCATAATTGTTCATTTTGGAAGGGAGAACAAAAGAACAGAGCATTATTTAAATAGAGAAAAACTGCAGAAAGCTGCAACACAAAGGGACTGTGGGAGTACTTGTTTATGAAACACATAAAGCTAGCACACAGGTGCAGTGGTAATCAGAGAGGTGAATGGAATGTCAGGCTATTTCAAGGGAATAGCCTGACATTGTAATACAAGAATAGGGTAGTCTTACTGCAACAGTACAAGATGTTGGTGAGACCACATCTGGAGTACTGAGAGTTGTTCTGGTACCCTTTTGAAAAAAAGTGTTATTTCTTTGGAGACAGTTTAGAGGAAGTTCACAAGGATGATCCCTGATATGGAGGGATTGTCTTATGAGCAAAGATTAAGGAGGATGTTTCCCCTCATGGGAGACCAGAGGGCATAGTCCCAGAATTAAGAGAAGACAATGCAAGAGTGAGATGCAGATGAATTTCTTCTCTCAGAGGGTTGTGAAGTTTTGGAGGTCCTTGCCACAGAGAGCTCTGGGGCTGAGTCCTTATGCATATTTAAGGCTGAGTAAGGCATTATTATTGATCAGTAGGGGAGTCAAGGGTAATGAGGAAGTGGCAGGAAAGTGGACATGATTAGCCAAGATCCTATTGAATGGGAGAGCAGGCTCAGAGAGTCAAATAGCCTAATTCTATTCCTATTTCTTATGGTCTTATGGGAAGGCGATAATGCAACCATTCTTAACTAAGGAAATTGAAGATAGCATTAAACTTAAAGAAAGAAATGCAATGTGGTCAGCCATCATTAACTAGTGCATTCTCCATGGCAATGCTTCTAAAAGTCTGAAACCACTTGCCAACCAATTCACACTTTCCTCTCATACAGTATAGACATTGATTCCCTTTTGGTATTTCCTGTGAATTGACCTGATTAGTCCAAGATGAAAAGCTTTTACAAAATGTGTCATTTTTCATCAAAATGACAGTACACATCATCAGGAGGGAAAGAAGGGGATTTGCTATATTCTAATAATAAAGCAAAATAAGAATCCATAAGCCTTTCCTATCAGACAAAACCCAATTCTTCAATCTACCCCTGAAGCTCAGGGATGAATTAATCATTTTCTCCATCAAGTATTATCTCTTTACCTGACTATTTTAACATTTGTGACATACCATCTGTAGTCAGCAGCCTTCATGAACCTATGATGATCCAAAACTTTGCTAACAGTATCTTAAATCACAACAGATCTCATTTGTTCGTAGGAGTGTTTTCCCCTGATTAGGATTGAAGATTCAGGAGGCAGGTAGGGTTCTAGCAACTGGAAGATTTTTATTCAAGCAGAAACCGGTTAGTGCAGGGAGAGGGGCAAAGGATCTTATCCAAATCTGGCCTTGACACGGGAAATCATTTTTTCCCTTAATCTTTGGCTCAGATCGGAAGACAGATCAATGAAGCACTCTGATTTACAATAAAAAGCAGTATTTTAATACACTTTCTATTAACAATCACATAAAATGTGATAACTGTGCTCCCCCCTCTTACTTTGTATAGCCAATCCTATGAGATACCCTAATCAATGATCGACATTCCTACGGACAGCCCCAAGTTCTCATGGTCTCATGGTGTTTAGCAGACACTGTAATCGCTAGGACTTGGGATCTTTCTATGCATCCTACTCATTCATATTCCAAAGTACTCTCTCTGGTCTGTCTCTAAGGACAACTTGAATTCTGGTATGAATTGTATTCCATTTTATCAAATTCAATTGCTCCTGTTACATTTCCCACTGTCCTAATTATACATGAAGAAAAACAAAAAGTCAGTTAGTTTTGACTTACTTGCGATAGGTGTATAATATTAATTTCTGTTATAAAGTTAGTTATAATTGTAAAGATGTACAGTTACCCCTATTATTAGCACTTTGTGATTAATGAGCTGTGAACAATCTACATTGTTCTGGACGTAAGATGTTTCCAAAAGCCAACTAATCTTCACTTCTAGGTTTAAATGTTCTTTTTTCCCTTCATACTTTAGTTTTCTGCACCTATTTTATATGCTGAAAACTACATTTATGATGCTAAGACTTTTTACTCGAACCTATTGCTTAATATTCTAAGTTATTTCAAGAAACGAAGTACCATAAGATAACTTTAGCTGTTGCACCCTCAGCTGTTTTACGGAGTTAATAGGCTGTATTTTGCACCTCATGTCCTTTCTACCTCTCTTTCCTTCTTTAACTCTCTCATTAACACTTAGGGCTTTGACCAAGTTTTTGGTCATCTTCCCTAATATCTTCTTATGGCTCAGGGTCAAGTATTATTTTTTAGTGCCTCACTGAGGCATTTTGGGACTTTTGTTTACATCAAAGGCATTATATAAATCAAGTTGTTGAAGTGTACAACATGGAATGAATGGTACGGTTTTAGGAATATTGATTATGATCATTTGTACTTCATTTCACCAGCTTTTCTTGTCTATAACACCTTGCAACACAACTTCTTATTTTCCAGCCATTATTGCAATTCTCTTCTATTGATAATATGTCACTGCACTCAAATAGAGTATTACAATTCTCATCAAACACAATTTTTCCATTTCAAATGCAACAAAGGTTATAATTTGTAACTTGGTAGATCTACTATACTGTCGATTGAGTGTGGCAAATGATTTTTAGTTGTACTGATGCCAACTGACATCTATAAATGGTGGAATTGCTATGATAGTATAGATCGTCAGTTGTACTGTCAAAAGATTTCATTTTTATAACAGTTTGCCATTCTTTCCCTTTCATATCTACAACTTACCTTACATTTTATTCTGTTATCCAAGTTTCAGTCTTTACATATGCTAACACCAAATACCAAGTTCAAAGGAGGGGAAAGTGGAATAGAAAAATGGCAATACATTTGAACTGTTGAATGAATGACTAATGGGGTCAAAATAATATAATTCAATGATATAAATGTCTTGTTGTAATCATTATCTCCACATTACAATAGTGACTATACTTCAAAAGTCCCTTATTAGCAGCAAAACATTTTGAGATATTCTGAAAGGCATTAAAGATATTGAAGTTCTTTTTCATTTTGTTCTATTACAGTAAATTGTCATCCATAAATGGAATAGTGCAACCAGAGTCTTTTGTGTGGTAGATTTACTGCTGGAAACCTGCCGGGATTGGACTTCTATCCACTGGTTTTATTCCAGCCAGTTTCTTTGCTTGATCAGCATCGTTTTAATCTTATTGATGGGTTCTCAGTATTATTAGTGTCTTGTACTGCCAGACTGCCTCTCTGTCAGCATGGCAACATTTTACTGCTTAAGCTGGATCATTGTAATATTTAAGTTTGTTCTCTAGGTTTTTACAGGCTTTAGTTGAATCTTACAAAGGAAGACCCAGCCTTTTGACACTGGAAGAAGGTTGATGGAAGATGTCGTCTTAGCAATCAGTACCATCTTCAGTAAGACTCATCTGGTTCCTCAATGCCCAAAATAGTTCACTGGCATCACCAGCGCCACCAAGATAACAGGAAACAGTTGTAGCTTCTAATAATGCAGCATCAATCTGAATGCACTTGTGTAAATATTAAACTTTTGAAACCAATTATTTAGATCATAAGTTAGAGAGTTGCTCTTTATACAAGTAATGTTTTGAGGGATTCATATACATGCTTGATTTGGGGCCCAAAAATCACTGCTACAATTACTCTAAAGAATTAGTATTAATTCTCAAGTACTTACACATTTTAAAACATTGCACACTACACACACTTCATCCAGTGTAACATAAATATATACCATAATGCATCACTTCAGACTGAAATTCTTTAAAATCGCTCTGATCACCATTTGAATCATCAAACAATTATTCCACAAATATTCATCTTCATATCATTGAGCAAATTTGATATTCCACATTTTAGAAATTTTCTTTGACGATACTGGGATCAATTTCATTCCACACAAGTTATTTGTCCCATTGACGCAATATGGCAGATGGAGTTTAGATTAGATTACATGATTAGATTAGATTACATTACAGTGTGGAAACAGGCCCTTCGGCCCAACAAGTCCACACCGACCCGCCGAAGCGAAATCCACCCATATTTACCCCTTACCTAACACTACGGGCAATTTAGCATGGCCAATTCACCTGACCCTGCACATCTTTTGGACTGTGGGAGGAAACCGGAGCACCCGGAGGAAACCCACGCAGACACGGGGAGAACGTGCAAACTCCACACAGTCAGTCGCCTGAGGCGGGAATTGAACCCGGGTCTCAGGCGCTGTGAGGCCGCAGTGCTAACCACTGTGCCACCGTGCCGCCCACTAAAGCGATGAATGTGTATAAATCAACCAACACTGGAAAAATGGGTAAATATCAATGAATTTTGATGTGACAGGCAGAGAAGACCCTTAGCAAGTATGTTGTTCACATACTTCTTCTTTCTTCTTCCAACATTTAATTACACCACGGCTTTTTAATACTACCCCTGGGAGATGTACTCAGATACATATCCAAGGGCCGAACAACATTGTCAATGTCATTTAATCTCACATCATGAATGATATCACTGAAAATGCTGGATTTGAACATAATGCAGATGAGCAAACTTGTTCCTTTGTGTTGGCTTACATTCCACACATCAGTGATCCATTCTTTATTGCTACCTTCAGCCATCCAGCCTTTCCCGTGAACATGGATGATGACATCTTGCCAAAATTTCTCTTTGGGGAGAGCTTTGGATTTGAATGTCACTATTAGCTTTAATTTTGTATGATCTGTCATACAAGATGGAACTAATATGTACAATAACTTCTTCTAGCCCGTCATCTTTAAAAGGATGCCTTTTTTCAATAATCTTGCTAAGGGTCTTCTCTGCCTGTCACATCAAAATTCATTGATATTTACCCATTTTTCCAGTGTTGGTTGATTTATACACATTCATCGCTTTATGTGGGGTGACAAAATGGTGAAATTTAATTATTTTATCATTGAATTCAAGTGACAGACACTGCGATATTTTCTATTTCTGGTCAAATACAAAGTCTTGCCTTTTCACGAATTTTGTGTAGTCGCTGGCTCTAATTCACTGACAGTGAATTCTGGAAAACTATATTTCTTTACAGCTCTGTGGGTATTCAGTCAGATGGCTCTGTGGATAATACTATGGCCATTTTTCCAATGCTCATTAACCATTCTGTCACCTTTCTCCAAATGAGGTCACTTGCTTTGTCCTCTTCTGCTTTATATTTATTCTTTGGAACCTTTTCTAGTTTGTGAGAAATCTTATTCCAATCGTTAACTATTTTCTTGCAAACAGTAAACCCTCTTGCTGCTGTAGAATTATTAGTTTTCTTGGCAAATTTTGCTACTTATTTCATTTTTAATTGAGCAACGTACTTGTTATTCCTTTTGAAAGGTATCATGATGGATGATGTGGTACACATTTGTCTTGTTTATTGGCTGCGAGGTTGCTGCTACAATTGGCAGAGGGAATATCTAAGGCTCCAACGTGTACCTTCAAATTAATGAACTGTAGTAACTACTGATAACAATGCAGTTTGATCTTTGAAAAATTAAGGTCAGTTTTTAAATGAGATAAATGAAATTTCAGGAGTTTTTTTGGCTAAAGGTCATGGATTAGACTTTTGTGTAGGTATAGTAATTTACACTGTCAGTCACTTTATCTGCAAAGTGGTGAACACCATCCATCGCCTTGTAGAAAAGTGCATGCTGGTATCATAATGTTCTAACATGGCTGGGAAGGTGGGATGACCAGATGTGGTTTTTCTGACTTGATACTTAAAACTACGAGGGTTACTTATGGCCTTTGCTCATGCCCCGAGTCATGACCTTAGCATATCTTGTTATGACTGATGAAATTGAGTGCCTCTGGGAGAGTCCATACTGATTATTAGTGAGCAAGTTGTGCCAAATTAATGCCAATGATACAGATTAGATAGAGGGGTAGTAATTGGCCAGCATAAATATGTTCTGCTTTTGTAGATAGACCATATTTGGGCCTTATCCCAAGTGTTTAGGTAGATTTTAGTATTGTAGCTATCCTAGGACAGTTTGGTTCAAGCAGGGTTAATTCTGGAGCATATGTCTTCAGCACTTTTACCAGGATGTTATCAAGCCAATAGCTTTTCAAGTATTCCTTGTCTTCAATTTCCTTGATGCCATGTGGTATAAATCACATTGTCTGAAGACTGACATCTGTGATGCTGACAACTTCAGGAGGAGGCCAAGATGAATCGTCTACTGGACACTTCTGCCTGAAGATGGTTGGTAAGGTGGCATCCTTGTCTTTTACACTACTGAGTTGGCTGTCCCATTTCTGAGGATAGGGATATTTGTGAAGCCTCATTCTCCGGTCAGTTATTTAATTGTCCACCACCATTCCTGACTGGATGTGGCATGACTCAGAACTTATTTCTCATCTATTGTCTCTGGAATCTTCAGCTCCACCCATTGCAATATGTTTCAGCTATTTGGGATGTTTAGTAGCCCTATGTTGTAGCTTCACAGGTTGATACCTTAACTTTAGATATGCTGCTGCTATATCTGGCATGTCTTCCCATTTAGCATGTGGCAATGCCACCCAACACAATGAAAGGTATACTCAGTATCAGCACAGGACTTTGGTTTCACAACGACTATGCAGTAGTTTCTCTGACCAATGAAGTCATGCACAGGTGCATTTGTGACAGGTAGACCGATGAGGACAAGATCAAGTAGGTGTATCTGTCTTGTTGGTTCCTGTTGGTGCCTCTGTAGCCCAATTTGCCACATTTGTCTTCAACACTTGGTTAGCTCAGTCAGTAGTGGCGCATCTTTGCCACTCTTGCTGATGGATGTAGAAGTCCACACCTAGATTACAGTCTATGTCCTTCCCCCTCTGGGCTTTCTCCCAGGTATGCTCAACATGGAGTTACACTTATTCATAAGTTTAGGGTGGGTGGTATGGTAATCTCTGGGTGCGTTATTTTCCAATATTTGATGTAATGCCAAGTAACTTAATGGGATCTGGAGTCTAGGTTGAGGAGTTCCAGGAGAAAGTGAGGACTTCAGATGCTGGAGATCAGAGCTGAAAATGTGTTGCTGGAAAAGCACAGCAGGTCAGGCAGCATCCAAGGAGCAGGAGAATCGACGTTTCGGGCATGAGCCCTTCCAGGCATGAGGATTTCCAGGGCAATTCCTTTCTGAATGTATATTACTATGTTGCCACCTCTGGTGGATCCATTCTGCCAGCTGGACAGGACAGACCTGTACCTTTATTCTAAGAATAGCTACTGAGCATGTGCAGAAGGAGCTATGACATAATGATATTGTTTCACATGGAACTGGAAAATGAGTCTGTAAAGTTCCAAAAGGTGTCCTCTCTTACCTTCCCTTGTATGTCATTATATCCAATAAAAGGTGCTAACCTTCACTCACCTGAATGCTGGCCTTATTTTACCATATGGTAACCAACAATGACCAGACTGGTAGAGTCAGAGGCAAGTTACAAGGAGCATCTGAACAGAAGCCCACTGAAAGCTCTGCAGTTAGCTGTCAGTCATCATTATGTGGTGCAATCTCCAAGTCAATGTCTCTACCAATCAGAGTCAACTTGTTAATCAATCAGCAATTTTTTTATTTGTTCATGAGATTCGGGCATCACTAGCAAAGTCAGTAGTTATTGCTCATTCCCAGTTGCTCAGAGGGCAGTTAAGAGTCAACCACATTGCTGTGGGACTGGAGTCACATGTAGGCCACAGCAGACAAGGACTGCACATTTCCTTCCCTAAATGATGTGATTCATAACAATCAACAGAAGTTACATGCTCATTATTATATGAGCTTTCAGATTTTTTTTTATTTGAGTTCGAATTTCACCATCTGCCATGGTGGGATTTGAACTCCTGTCCTCACAGCATTATCCTGGGTCACTGGAATACTAGCCCAGTCATATGACCACAGATCATTTCTCACCATGAATATTGCTTTCATAAGAGACCACATTTTAGTTCATTTTTGGGACTATAACTGAAATGGAAGTTGGATTGTTAAATAACTGAAAATCTAACAATTTTCAACTTGAAAATCCATTGTTGAATATTTTTAAGCTGTGTGGTACAGTATTGCTTTTTTGAAGCAGTGGGATGGGGGGAGGAGCTGTGGTGGGGAGTAACTGAATGTTGGGCAGCTCCTAGTTCTTTTGCATTAAGGAAATACTGCCTGGCAATAACCTTCTAATTGGTTCAGTGTCAAATGCTGCAATTGTGAGAGCTACAGGGAGAAAGATGCACAGCCTGCAAACTGAAATATTTCCCTCTCTTTCTCTCGACAGAAAAGCACAGAACGCCAAGAAAGCTAAAAATAAAGCTTTTTATTTTAAAACAATTTTGATAGCAAAAGACATAGATCCACCCAATTAATTGTTGAATCACCCTATAGACAACAGTATGTCAAAAATATTTTTAAAAGCGAGGCAGTTGAAATTTGGATGTTTGATCTTTGGAATTTTGGTTATCCTGTCTATTTTTTTTCCACACATAGTATCTGTGCTAAACTATTTGCCTTTTGTCTGTTTCCTTGGTCTTCAATGAATGTGCAGGTACTTTGGGGTTTTTGAAGCGGTATAGTTCAAGTTTAATAGTAGCAGATTTAAAATCATTTGTTTTCTCCATCTCTGTTAAAGCAAAGTGCAGTATAATAAATCGCCTATTTTCTGTTTGTGACGAAACACGGTGTGAGTTACTTTTGTTCTGAATAGCTGCTAATCAGTTGGTTTGCTCATTTTGGTAGTCTAATTGGAATTTTATGCAATTTGAGAACCATCAGATGAAGGATGTCTCACTTGACTTGTCTAAAAGGGTTCACAACTGTGATAACCTTACTAAGCGTATTTGTGAAAAGGCAATGCAATACACTAGTACTTTGAATGTGACAGCTGGCTGAGGGGGCAAAATGGAAAAAAAAAGGGAGGGAAAGGAGAGACAGGGCAGGAATCATGTGAGAATCAAGGTAGGCCCAAAGTGAGTGAGCACTAACAGCAAGTCAGCAGTCCTGAAATGCAGCCTGGTACAATCCATGAGCAAGCTGGCTGCTTGTTCCTGCGGATAAAGTGCCTTTGCAGTAGTATTGAGTGATTGCTGGTGCTCTTAGAGGCCCAATATCGCAGTGCAAAGTGCACTATAAGTCAATCAGAGATGTACCATGATGATGCAGGGAGACTGAGACATGTTGGATGCCAGCATCTGTGTGCTAGGGGTGCTTACGGCTGCTCCCCATGGAAGGGAGGTCCTTTGGAGTAAACGGTATGCTGAAGTCACAAGGTACCTGCTATGACTTCCACCTTGGGAATTATAGATATCTAGTTTCCTCACAGCATATGGTAGGACAGGTAGCTACATCCCAATAAAGTAAGTTAGTAAGTTGCAGTTAATAAAGCCAACCACAAGCAATCATAGCATATTGCTGCCAACTACTGAGATTCCCATCTCAACACCTGGAAATCTGAAAAATACGACGAGTTGCTGCAAACATCAAGAAAGGCCTCACCTGATTCTCACTAAGATTCACCTCGATTTCTCGCCATAGCCCACATCACTCAGGCCCCTGTAAGAATCAGCCCCCTGAAAAATGTTTGGAAACATTCAAGCTATTTGCAACATTGCACAAGATATTTGATTGTGTTTGGAAGCCTTTAATAACAGCTCATCACAGTCCTATTTCAATGTCTTTTTTGCACTGTTTTTCCTTAATTCCCACACAGCTCTGTTTCAAGCAGAAGAACTAACAAATTGGGTATTTGTGTTACTACACAACCTACCCTGTATCACAGATAGCTATTTACTGTCCTTCTTCATATACCTCAGCCAAGTTTTAGCCTTTGGTGCAATTTGAACTTCAAATGAAAACTAGGGCATACCAATTTTATAAGGTGAGAGCTTTGGATTAGGATCTAGTTGAAATTTGAAGAACAATCATGCCAACATTTAAGACCTAAACAGGTTTCATACTTTTCTTCAATGTTATAGCAGTGACAAGCTGGTTTCTGCAGAAAGTACCTTTGCTATATATACGTGCAATGCTCTAAATACGGGTTGCTTTGAATTCCTGATATTAATGGTGGCAGACATCGAATTACTTCAGTTACTCATTGTAAGCTTAACAACAATTTCCAGATCATGCAATTCCAGAAGGGACAAAATGTCCAGAATGACAAATTTGCTTCCTGAAGCTTCATTAATAACTAATGCATTATATATGGTGTTTAATTTCAACTACCATCTAACAGTGAGCATCAAAGTTTCCATTATGTGTTCCTGCCAGAAAGGATTTTCCATTAGGAGCATTAAGTGGAAATTTAGTTCTGTTGTACTGAGGGTAGGATTTATGTGGGGACACTTCCGATCTGCTGTTTAACTTTGAAACATAAATGATCATTTAAACTTTATTTACTATTACAATCGCAGTGAGTTTTAGGTTAGCTGAAAGTACATTTTCTGGAAATCAGTAAGCATGTGACAGTATAAGTGATTCTTATCCTCTAATGCGTTGGCTTATAACCATTTTCCACTTCTGGTTCAAACCTATTATCTTAACACATTCTTGAGATATTCTCTATTGTAAGACCTTTCACAATAGATTAGGAATCTGTTAAAAATGAATAATTACACAAATTCTGACAGCGTTTGGAACTCATCAAATGCCAGAACCCATTACAACTTCCATTAAGAATGCACTTCTCTCTTACTACTGTAATAAAAGTACAAAAAACACATTCAGGATCATATCAATTTTAAAAAGGAATATGTTGACTGCCAGACTCATTTCAACACTCACTTATGTGTCATCATCTCATGGTGACCATAGAGATTTGGATTGAATGTATAAGTTTTTATAGATAATGTAGAATAATGTGAACAACTGATTAAATGCATTTTATACATTTTCCTCTTCTATTTGTAGTAAAAAAGCACATGCTTGTCTTGTTTAATTAGTTCACTGTTCCCTGGTACCTTTCAAAGATTCTAGTGATCCAAGAGTAGGTATTAGTATCATAGTAAGTAACACAGAAGCTTCTCATTCTATTCAATTGCGTTGGAAATATTCCTTTGTTTACAAATGCAATTTTTTGCACACTGTCTGTAAATTAGTTTGAGCCAAATGTGCATTAATATTCATTATTTTATCAAGTGCTTTTCTTATCCATGAAGTAATAATAATTCTTTAGCTATGAAGCACTTGAGATGTCCTGAAGATTTCAAATCCAGTATATAGATGTAACGTCTTCCTTTTCTTTATTCTCATGGGAGATAATTGATGTATTGTTCATATCTGGAAACAGTCTGAAGTTTGATATAAAATGAATACCAGGCACTGTGCAAAGAATAAAACATAGGTATATCTTCTGAATTCAATGGAAACTCGCACAAGAAAATGGAAATAGCATATTGAAGCTGGCATACCAGCCATATTTCAAAAATAAATTAGAATTGTTCACCTCAAATTAATTTGAATTGGATCAGGAGTAGCAAAATCTTTGGTTGGATATGATGCTTGAGATCTACTGTGTTGAAGACTTTTGAAATTTGAGTAGCATTAAGATTTGATTAAGGTTCTGACAATCTGGTCTGGAGTAATGGTGGAGCTCTGGATCAGAAAGGTTGGACCACAGCTCCAACAGGATAGGATCACAATTTTTGGAGCTGCCATTATCCAATGGTGGAGCCAGTGATTTACTTTCTCCCCAGCTCTTTATGGGAAGAGAGTTATGTTGTGTATTGTTTTGCATTTGTGAGGTCTGTACTCTGTGGTCTTAAAAGGGCTCAGTGGAATCCTCATTAGGTAAGGGTCCTGAGAGAGTTACTAGGCTGTGGCAGCCAAAGCTGGAGGGGATCAATTATATTATGCCTAGAGGCAAAACAGCTTCTTTTGGAGCTGAAGACTGTAGTAGCTACTTTATTTCTTTGGTCTGGAGTAGCCTAAAGCAGAATGACTTTAGGCTGCTCTGCGTTACAAGACTGATTTGGAGCAGAATAGACATAAATATTCTTGTAGGTGTAGGTAAATAAACATGGGATAGACAACGGTTTTGCTTCTCCAAACTTCTGCCAATAATATCCATAGTCAATTACAGCATTCAGGATTTGAGCCTTTTCTAAATGGAACGTAGCATTAGGCTTTATTTCCAGTGTGATGGAATGGGAAATAGGGAGGCTATGCCATATCTGTATCAAATCTTTGTTAGACCATGTGTGGGCAGTGTGCAGTTCCAGTCGCAATATTATGAAATGGAAATAGAGGCATTAGAGAGGGTGCACAATACACTTGCAAGAATGAGATCATAAATGCAAGGATATGCACATTTGGAAAGGTTTTTCTCTTGAAAATGAAATGTTGAGGAGTATCTCGAGTAATAGTTGATATATAAAAGTCAACCTCCTATTTTTGGCAAAATAACCTGAAATTTTCCATATATCTCATGTAAAGTCGACCCTAGTTCTTCATAGATAACAGATCAACATTTATGAGTCAAAGTGCTGGCTGTCATGTCCAGCTCCAGTTTCCAGTCTGCCGGTTGTTCCGCTCTGCTCCCGGTCTTCCAGTCCGCTGGCTGTTGTGTTCCGTTCTGGATTTTCAGGATTACCATAATTTGTTTTTTTCCTTTATTCACTTAGGGACCAATTGGGCTTCTGCTAATTATACTTTATGAATTTTGACGGGAATGAATTTCAGCCCCATAAAAGTAGTATCCATGTAATAGTGTCAACCCCACAAATTTAACCTTAAAAAGTATTTTAAAAGATTGACTATTACTCAAATATATAGGGTATTTAAAATTATGAAAGGGTTTGATAGACTGACTGCAGATAACATGTTCTTTTTCTGGACAGAATATAACAAGATAATGTGGAAATCCTAAGTCCTGCCTCCAAACCCAGTACTCCTCATTCTCAGTGACAGCATTGAAGCTGGGCTGTGCATTATACGTATACCATTTGCAAAGATAGATGGCCGTTTAAATTATTATATGCTCCAACCAAAGTCTGACCCTGGAATACCTGCGGTCTGGAATGTAGGGTGTGGAGATTAGATAATGAGAGCAGTGCAGTTCATAGTTCAAGTGTTTTGGATTAATAGCATAACCTTTAGAGAGCTGAGGTACCCCTGTGAATATAATCCTATAACATCATTGGGTGGGGTCATGTGTGGGATCTTAGTGCCAAAAAGTGTCAAACCTGACAAGGACATTCAGGATCTGTCAAGAAGTGTCAAGCTTTTCAAAAATCTTTGAACTTGTCAGGAACTGTCAAACTAGTCAACAAGTCCAAGAGCCTGTCATGAACTGTCAAATTTGTCAAGAACTTTCAAACTGGGGGAGGTGATGGTCCGGTAGCATTATCGCTAGACTATTAATCCAGAGACCCAGATAATGTTCTCGGGACCTGAGTTTGAATCCTGCCAGGGCAGACAGTAGAATTTGAATTCAACCAAAATAAAAATCTGGATTTAAGAATATAATGATGACCGTGAAAAGATAAACCCATCTTTTTCACTAATGTCCTTGAGGGAAGGAAACTGCCATCCTCACCTGGTCTGGCCTACATGTAACTCCAGACCCATAGCAATGTGGTTGACTCTAAACTGCTCTCTGGGAAATTAGGGATGGGCAATAAATGCTGGCCTATCTAGTGCTTCCTTCATCCCATGAATGAATAAAGAAAATAGAGCTGTCGAACAGCCAGGAAATAGCAATGTCTGTTAAGAAGTCTTAAAGCTATCAAGACCTATCAATATGTATTTTTATGAATATGGTTACTTCTCTCAATAGATTGCACTCTGCAATATAGAACTTCAAGTAATAGAACTTTATTTTATTCTCCTCCGTATAAAGGTACTTGTGGTTGCTAGGTGAGTTGGCATAGTGGGCGAAGGGGAAAAGGTAGTGATTGAAAATAGGCACTAATGTACCGGAGGGACACAATGGCCCTGGGATATCGATACACGGACATTAAAGGGCTATGAAGGCTCATAGGAATGGGTAGAAGGGCATGGGTTAAAATTATTAGCAAGGATGGGCCATGAGAATGTGAGCAAGTAGGGTGTGAGGGGTAAGGACTGGAGGAATGTTTTATGTTTTATTTGTTCATACATATCATGCTATAGTGCCTCAGAATGCAACTATCTCCTCAGCTTTTCTCACTTTGCCTGGTCCAAATCTATCCTGGCTTCCCAAGATCGAAGATGGAGAGAATTGGCAGCCATTTTTAAAGGTTAATTTTGCAGAACTAGGCATTGAGTTGATTTAATTCCCTACAGTGTGGAAACAGACCCTTCAGCCCAACAAGTCCATACCGACCCTCTGAAGAGCAACCCACCCAGACCCATTCCCCTACATTTACCCCTGACTAATGTACCTAACAACTACAGGCAATTTAGAATGGCCAATTCACCTAACCTGCACACCTTTGGACTGTGGGAGGAAACCCACGCAGACATGGGAAGAATGTGCAAACTCCACACCGACATTTGCCTGAGGCAGGAATTGAACGCAGGTCGATGGCGCTGTGAGGCAGCACTGCTAACCACTGAGCCTCGGTGCCGCCCACTGAGCCACTTCTACTGCCTCTGTTCACCCAATCCACATACAAACATTTGGGCCTGAGACAGTAACTTCCTGATTTCTACATATATTTGTGCTTGTGAAGTTGCTGTGAAATTTATTCTTTTATTAGGTCAGTGGCAGTCGTTTCACCATTACTATTACAACAAAATCAAAGCACTAATTACACCTTGTGGATGGATTGCGGCATCGTACTAACAGGGACATTTCATTGGTATTTGTACTCTGGATTCACCAGCTTTTATATTATGATCATTTGCAATTGATTCAGAGTTATTACTGAACACACATATGCCATTGGTAAATGATACCCTCAATTCACATTTCTGTATTTGGTTTATCTTCTTTTCATATATTGACAACATAGGGACAAAGGAATAGTTGTAGTCCATTTAGTGGAAACATATTTTGCCATTCAATAAGTTAATGGCAGATCTGCAACGTCACTCCATGTATCTGCCTTTCCCCCTTAATAAACCAAAAACTGAAGAAACCAACAATCTCAGATTTAAAATTAACCACAATTAAGAGTTCTAAATGCTTGCTATCCTTTTGTTGTCATCAAAGTGGTAAAATATGTACTTTATAACTTCTAACATTTGATTTTAATATCTAGGACTTTCAAGGACTGAAATAGTTTCAAAGGGGAATACAAAAAGTGACATAAAAGTGGCCATAGTAATCACCTGACTGAAGGTTGAGCTGAGCTTCAAAATTAAACCATCAATAACAAAAACCTGAACCTGAGCTGAAATTAACATTTTTGTTGAGTCTGAAATCAGTCAACCAGGTCGATTTCCTGTTAGATTTACACTTTTATGGGAAGTTCAAGTTAGAGATAAAATCACCTGCAATTATCTAACTTGAAAACATGGAACTCAGACACTGGAATACACAACACAGTGGTATTTTAGACAGCTGCTTTTGGCAAATGTAGCAGAGATTGATTTGTAACTGGATCTGAAGAAGTCTATCTCTCTTTCTCTCTCCTCTCAGACCCTCTCCAAGGATGAAGCACCTGGTGATAATGAAAGCTGGAGGGAAATATCCGAGCACTGGAAACTCAAAGATATCTACAATATTCATAGTTGCTATTGATCCATGATATCCCTAGCCAACTGTGATCGCAGTTATGATCTAACACATCAAGAACACCCTAATGACTTTAAATTGCATTTCTTTCATTTTTTTTCTATTGTATACTATTCCTTTTTTAACTGTTTATTTCTGTTTGTGTGTGCGTGTTTCATGTTGCATCTTTATTATCACTTTCAAGGTTACAAGGAAAAAAATTCTCTTCTTCTCACTCAAGCAAATCTTATTATTGGCTCCTTCTTTATGTTAGGGATCTAACTGATGACATTATAATTGGAGTGAGGTACAGCTGCATAATCAAAAGAACATTACAACCAATGAGGTTGTAAGAAGGGATCTGATTCACCCCTCCTTACCTGGTCACACGGTGCAGAAATGTTCCCTCATTTCACTCCTAAAATATCTGCCTCTAATTTTTAGAATATTCTCCTTAGACCTACAGATCACATCAGTGGAAATAATTTGTCACTACCTATAAATCTATTAAACTTTATATTTTGAAAACTTCTATCAAGTCATCCCTTAACTATGTTCCTGGGACCCTTAGTTTGTATGTCTCTTCACATAACTTAATCCCTGTAGTCCAGTTATCTTTATACTACACTCTCTGTAACCCCAATCTATCATTTCTATGGTGCAGTGTCAGAACCCTTCACAGTATTCTGTGGCATACCTAGAATTTTATATAGATTCTATTCCCCAATGTTTTAGTCCACTAGCTATAAAGGCCCGCATGTCTTTAGCCATTTTGGATTTTATTTGTATGTAAGTATATAGATCTGGAGGCTGTGATTTCTCTTCCCAGTTTGGGTGTACAGAGATAGACCAATTCCAACTCCACAAATTTATATCAGTTCAGCAATTCCTTTCCGTTTACTTGTGCTACCTCACAAATTCCTGATTTGGTCTGAGTGTACCATGATTATTGACCATGTCAAGGAGATTCTAATAATTGTCATTCTTAGACTATGAACATCTCGTGCTCAATATTTCAAACTTAACGATGCTGCTAATAATTGAAAGCTCCATGACATTTACGATACACATTTATCTTTATTGAGCTTCATTTTGATGGCTGTATGAGTGTCAAATAATTTCTAATGTGTATCGTTATGTCATTCTACAGATGAATTAGTCACTAACATGCCATCGACTGACATGTCAACATCTTTATACGCTAATATATCACTTGGTCAAAAATTTAGTGAGTCATATATTTATTGCATGTTATTATACAGATGTACTTGGTTCATCTTGACCATGGAGAAAGTGAGGACTGCAGATCTTGACCATGCCAGTGTTTGTCTTTACAAGTCACTTAAACTAAGTCAAACTGTCTTGTAGCTCATCATAGCCTTTCCCATTCTCCTTTTCTCAAACAAATGTCTAATTTCCTTTTCAAGAGGAATGTACAGATTTTGTTTCAATAATAGCTCATTGAAAAAAATTCCAGAAGTTCAACAACACATTGTGCAATGAAATTGGGATCAAAGTCAATACATTCGGACTAGTTTTGGAGTTTAAAGCAGCTAAAAGGGCTAAAGTGGCAGTACGTCTATTTGCTCCCAATCTGCACAAAAAGCAACCCTCTTTGTTGATCCCACTTCTAAAATTATTGGATTCTTAGGCGTCTCAAGTGACAGCTGAAAACAGATGCTAAGCCCCTTGAATATGTACATTATAGGCTCAATGTATTTTGAAGCAGGTGGAGTGAAGTTGGCTTCTGATTAGCAGGGCAATAACTCATTGTGTGCGTGGGAAATCATGTCCCACTAACTTGATTGAGTTTTTTGAAGAGGTAACAAAGAAGATTAATGAAGGCAGAATGGCAGACGCTGTCTATATGGACTTCAGCAAAGCATTTGACAAGTTTCTGCATGATAGATGAAGTGGTAATGCTCGATCACATGGGATTCAGGAGAGCTAGCCAACTGGAGACAAAATAGGCATGAAGTAGGAGACAGAGGGTGGAGGTAGAGGGTTGCTTTTTGGATTGGAGGCCTGTGACCAGCAGTGTGCCACAAGGATTGGTGCTGGGCCCACTGCTTCTTGTCACTTATATAAATAGTTTGGATGGGAATATAGCAGGTATAGTTAATAAGTTTGCAGATTACACCAAAATTGATGATGAAGTGCAGGGTGAAGAAGAATATCTCAGAGTATAATGGGACAGATGGGCCAATGGGCCGAGGACTGGCAGATGGATCTTATTTTGATAAATGTGAGGTGTTGCATTTTGACAAGGTAAACCAGGGCAGGATTTACTCAGTTAACATATGGCAGTGGTGAGTTTTGCTGAACGAAAAGACCTGAGGGTGCAGGTGTATAGTTCCATGAAAGTGGAGTTGCAGGTAGACAGGGTGGTGGGGAAGACATTTGGCACGCTTGCCTACATTGATCAGAACAGTGAATATGGAAGTTGGGGTGTCATGTTGCGGTTGCACAGGACATTATTGAGGCCACTTTTAGAATACCATATACAACTCTCATCGCCCTTCCATAGGAAAGATGTTGTTCAACTTGAGAGGATGCAACAAAGATTTACAAGAAAATTGCTGGGACTTGAGGGTTTGAGTTATAGGGAGAGTCTGAAAAGGCTGGGGCTATTTTCCCTGGAGTGTCGGAGGCTGAGGGGTGACCTTACAGAGGTTTATAAAATCAAGAGGGGCAGTGATAGGGTGATTAGCCAAGGTCTTTTTTCCAGGGTAGGGGAATCAAAACTAGAAGACATAGGTTTAAGGTGAAAGGATAAAATTTTAAGAGGACCCAAGGAGTAACTTTTTTATGCACAGGTTGGTGCGTGTATGGAATGAGCTGCCAGAGGAAGTGATGGAGGATGGTACAATTACAACATTTACAAGGTGCCTGGATGGATATGTGAATAGGAATATTTTGGAGGGATATGGGCCAGGTGCTGGCAAATGGGAGTAGGTCAGATTCGGTTGTTTGGTCAGCAAAGACAAGTTGGACCGAAGGGTCTGTTTCCGTCCTGTATAACTCTATGACTCTACAGTTATGTTGATCAGCCTCCATCCACACCCCATGCTACGCCTTCCTGAAATTACCTGATGGCGCTGACAGGACAACTGATTGGAAATTCATCATTCTCATTGCAATTGATGAAAGGGAGAGATGAATTGAATCATTTTTACTGTCTTTCTCCGCGTAATGGAGGTGGTTTGTAATCTATTCTACTATTTTCTTCTCTCTTTTAAAAACGGACAATGATATGTTTCTCCAAGCCATCTCTGTGAAGTCCAGTTTAAAAATGACCCACAAAGAATCCTTCGAAGTTAAAATAAAGGATGCTTTATTGATGCTTTCAAAACCCAGGGAAATTGTCACAACACAAATTCACACATACACACATTCAAGGAAGAAACAAAGAGTAATGGAGGGGGAGAAGTTACAATTTACAGCTTACTTGAAATGAAAGTATTGGCATTAACCCACATAAATTGGAGAATCCAATAACACAATATTTAGTGAAAGCCCTTTCAGCTGGCTGTGCACACAGGAGCTCAGAGGCAGTGACACTGCAGATGGAGGTGCAGCAGTTATAAACTGGTAATTCACTTTGCAGGCGAAACTCAGCATTCTTTCGAGAAGCAGACTTTTGAGTGAGATTAAGATTAAGCAAGTATTGGCCGTGACTTATGGTATGTTTACTTCTGGTATGTTTACTTCTGGTGTTACTTGCAGACTGACTAAAGGAGTCTACAACCACCTGATGAAGGAGCAGCACTCCAAAAACTACTGCTTCAAATAAACCTGTTGGACTATAACCTGGTGTTGTGTGATTTTTAAAGGAGTCAAAGATGTATAATTAAAGCTGTTTGAAAGGAAGAAGTTTCAGTCACAAGACTGTGATTTTAGGTTAAAACACTCAGTTAACAAGATGAATGTGATCTTAGTTCTGAGGAAGGGTCACTCGAACCTGAAACGTTAACTCTGATTTCTCTCCATAGATGCTGCCAGATCTGCTGAGTTTTTTTCCCCAGCAATTTCTATTTTTGTTTCTGATTTACAGCATATGCAGTTCTTTTGGTTTTTATTTAGCATTTAGCTCACTGCCACTTCTCGTCTAGACATAGCCACCTCGAAGAAACTCTGCTCCTCTCCCTGACAGGATTTCCATTCCAATCTTTCTTCTTCCCCCACAAACACTAATTTCGCTGTCTGTTGACCAGGTATTTGCTAAACTTCGTTTCCACAGCCACAGTGACTGCCACTTACCTCACGTGGATTCCAACTCAGGGTTCATCCTTCATGTTTTGAATCCAACCAGGATCATACATATCTCTGTTTTGTTCAACATTCCACAGACAGTTGCTCTTGCCACATCCTGAGATCCACACTCAGTGCCATGCATCATCATATGCACACTCTCAACCTCTCTCCAAAAGCATCGCATCACGCTAACCCAAGGCTGCACCACTCCCCAGTACCACTTCACCCAAGGCACACAAGATGCAACAGCTTAGAGATACCCACCACCCTCGAGAACCTTCCGCCCCTCCTTTTCATTCTGACTCCATCTCCTCCCCTAACCGCACCTTCTGTCATGTATTCAATTTCCTTTCTGACCTTCAACTCTCCAATACCGAACATTCTGTATTCAGCAAAGGTCTCCATTTTATCCCTGTGCATCCCCACCTTAATCAATTTCAGGCACAACATGATGTTGAACTCTTCTTCCATCGCCTTCACCCCCCTGCTCATTTCTTTGGGCAAGAGTCCTCCCCCCCTCCCACAGACCCCTTCACCCACCTCCAACATTCTCCCACCATGTGCACCCTTCCCTCCAGCCTTTCACCTGCACTCAATCTTTTCACTCAGAATTGTCGACGTGACATTGGTTACCTCAACTTCTCTGCTGCTCTTACTCATTCCAACCTATCCTCCAGGGAACTGACTGCACTCTATGCTCTCAGATTCAACTCTGACTTTCTTGTTAAGCCTGCCAAGAAGGGTAGTGTTGTAGTAGTCTGGCAGACTGACTCTACATTGCAGAGGCTGAGCACCAGCTCTCAGATACCTCCTCTGATCTCTCTGTGGACTATGGCCCATATTGGAACATCAAGCCATTTTGTCTACTACAGTCAACAACCTCATTCCATTTGGTGATCTCCCCCACCACTGCCTCCAAGTTGACAGTCTCCCAGCCCCGCACAGCTCGCTTCTACCTCCTTCCCAAAATTCACAAACAGGACCGTCTGGGCATTGTTTCAGCCTGTTCCTGCCCCACTGAACTCATGTCTTCCTGCCTTGACTCAGTCTTTTCTTCCCTGGCCCCTGCCCACTTACATCAGTGATTCCTCCAATGCTTTACGCTAGTTACAGATTTTCCAGTTTGCAGGCTGCAGCCACCTCCTAATTATCATAGGTGTGCAATCCCTTTTGCACATCCATCTCCACCAGGATGGTCTCCACTTCTTCCTGGAACAAAGGCCTGAACTGTCTCCATCCAATGCCACCCTCCTCTGCTTGGTCAAACTTGTCCTCACCCTCAACTTCTCTTTTAACTCCTCTCATTTCTTCAGGTCAGAGAGGGGGCCATGCGTACTCGCATGGGCCCCTGTTATGCCTGTCTCTCCATGGGGTACGTGGAACATTCCATGTTCCAGTCCTGTTCCAGTCCTGTTCCGGTCCCCACCCATAACTCTTTCTCCAATATATCGATGATATCATTGGTGCTGCCTCCCTCTCTTGTCCAGAATTGGAAACATTTATTGATTTCACTTCCATTTTACACCCGATTCTCACGTTCACTCGGTCCATCTTTGATTCCTCCCTCCCCTTCTTCAACATCTGTTTCCATTTCTGGGGACAGACTGGCCACCAAAATCCACTATAAACCCACCAATGTCCGCTACCTGCATCCATGCAACCCATTCCTGTAAGGACTCTATTCCGTTCTCCCGGTTCCTCAGTCTCTATTGCATTTGTTCCAATCATGAGTTCTGAAAAAGGGTCACATGACTCGAAATGTCTTCTGATTTGTCTTCAAGGATACTGCTAGACCTGCTGAGCTTTTCCAGCAATTTCTGTTTTTGGTGGTGAATGCGATCTTGCTTCATCAAAACCATTGTATTTTGTACTGGATAATGGTGGAATTGTTCACAACAAGTCAAACATAATGAGTCTGCTGGGATTTTGTTTTCTAATCAAAACATCTGGGGTTCCTTTATGTTTGCTTGCCTGGAACATTAAGTCAAATAGAAGAGGGACATTCCAGAGAGAGGCTGAATTTGCTTTTTCCCTGGCCATTACTGGAAATTTCTTGAAGCAGCTACCTTGCCCATTCTATTTTCAATAGTAGTCATTTGAAAGCAATCATTTATCATTTTAATTTTTCATTTAAAAAGCAGGATAATCTAGTTTCTTAAAAACAAACAATTTAGGATTTCTTCCTGTCTCTGGATATTACATGATGGAGAAAGATGCCTTTGGAGGATGACAAATGACTATTACATATATAAAATGAGGCTCAAGGACTACCTTTTGATAATTTTATAATTCTTCCTACAGTGGTATTCCAAAGCCACTCCATTTGCAACTTAGCTAAACTCTTGTAAAGTTTAGCTTTAGCTTGAAGCTTCTGCATTCTCAACCTCAAGAGACAAAACCTGCTTGCCTTTTTATTGCCTTATCTACCTTTTGCTATACATTTAAGAAGAATGTACCTTGTTATGACTGTCAGAACTTATAAGATGGTTATGCTTTTAACTCTTTCTCTTAACTTATAGTCAAACAAATACCTAGAATATGAAAATCAACTGAATTCTACCCAGCCACAGACTCATGTGACTTGGTCACCACGAGAGGGGCCAGGTCTAAACCCACTTGAAGGCCAGATTTTAGCTTTAACTTTTGAACAAAAAGGAAAAATACAACTAGTCTTGCAGTGCGCACGCTTACACTTTCTCAGGCTGCCAGTTGTGGCAAGTGGATGGTTAGTGAAGACGAGGTGGTGTCATTGACCGTGAAGAGTCTTTTTATGAAAACAATTAATGGAATGTAGGCATTGCAGGCTGGGTCAGCATTAATTTCCCATCCCAAATTTGCTTTAGAAGGTAGTGGTGAGCTGCCTTCTTGAGCTACTACAGTCCATTTAGAGTAGGTAGATCCACAATGTTGTTGGGGAGGAAGATTGACAATTTTGAACCAACAATACTGAAGGAATGGTGATATATTTCCACAATATGGAGGTGCCATTACTGTATTGGTGTGGACAAAGTCAGAGGTCACATGACACCAGGTTATAGCCCAACAGGTTTATATGAAATCACAAGCTTTCAGAGCGCTGCTCTTTCGTCAGGTCACCTGGTGTCATGTGACTTCTAAGTTTGATATATTTCCAAGTTAATATGGTGTGTGGCTTAGAAGGGAACTTGCAGGTAATATCCTATGTATCTGCTACCCTTGTCTTTCTGGATGATTGTTCTTGTGGGTTTAGAAGGTGCTTTCTGAGGAGCATTGGTGAGTTTCTGCTGCACGTCTTGTAGATGGCACCCACTGCTGCTACTGAGCAAAATGGTGCAGGGAGTGAAAATTTGTGGATATGGTACTAATCAAGTCAGCTGCTTTGTCCTGGATGGCATCAAGCTTCTTGGGTGTTATTGGAGCTGCACGCATCCGGGCATGTGTGGAGTATTCAATCACATTCCTGAACGTGTGCCTTGTAGATGGTTGTCAGGCTTTGGGGAGGCAGGAGATGAGTTATTTGTCACAGGATTTCTCTGACCTGCTTTTGTAGCCATTATATTTATGAGGCTATTCCAGATCAGTTTCTGGTCAATGGCAACCTCAAAGATGTTGATGGTTAGAAACCACTGAATCGCCAGAGGATGTTCAAAGGATTGAATGAAGTATACTTTGTTTAAAAGAAACTGAATGATTCACCCTGGTGAATTACGGAGAAGAGATCCTATCAGTGTTGGGAAGAGCTTTGGACTTTAATTGCAAGACCATAATTCAGCAAAGAGTGCAATGCATGTATGAATATGGAATGGGTTTTTGGTTGTGTTAAGAAGTTGTTTAGTTTTTCTATAGCAAAGTTTATTAATTGCCGACTATCTAATGGGGTCTATTCAACACTGATTTTACTTATTTTGTTACAGTGAGGACTTAAAATATGAAATCTCGTTGTGTAATTCATTTGAATCAGTCACTGAGCAATGTATATCCCTTTATATAACGATTCAGTGTTTCAGGAATGACCAAGGTCCTTCTAGTCTTTGTCTCTTTCTTCTTCTCCTCTCATTTTAATTTCAAAATATAGTACTTTTAAACATTTTTTACAATGTAAAGATCACCTCTCTACCCAGTCTGAGAGACTTGATGCACTCCTGCAATATTTCCTAAATGTCTGTACTCTCCAGGCTGACACCATTGGCAAATCTTAAATGTCGTTTCCTGACTTCTCAATTTTAATCATGTCAGGCCACCTCCATGACAAAGCCCACTTGAATATTATCATGTCATTCCAATTGAAGAAAATTCACTTTATTCTCACCTAATAATTTCTTTCCTGTAACTGTGATTTTTGAAATGCACACACTGATACCACAACTAAAGAAGGTGCAAATGCCTATGCACAGTTGCAGTGTCTGTGGCGTCATTACTAGAGAAGTGCCAGACAGCTGTGTACAGTAAAACAGTTTGGTCCAGTTTGGTCCAGATCAAACAAAGACAGGATGGAAGTTTCAAAATGTTTCTCACTCTCTCTAACCATCCAGTCCTTTCATCATTCCTTCCTGCCCCATCATCCTCTTCGCACATTGGTTGCCTGCTGCCAACACATCATTTCTCCCAGCTACATCGCTCTGCTTGCCGTTCCATTCCTTTCCTGACTCTCTTCAATGCTCTCTCTCATTTTCCTGCTCTCCCTTTGCATTCCACCACTGTCTTCGTTGCTCCTTTGGGCTTCCTCCTCCTTTCAGCTTCCTTGTACTCCACCAATGCTGTTCACTACCTGCTGCTGCTTTCCTATTGCTCCATCCCACTTGAGTGATGGCAGGAATAAGCAGCAAAGGGAGTGGGAGTGCAGATGGTAGGGACTGAAGTGTGGACGGTGAAAGCGAGAGGTAAAGACAGCAGAGGGCAGGAGTGAGTGAAATTGAATGGAATGGCAAAGCAGACAACACCGTGGGAGTGGAATGTGTGGTAGATTGAGTTGGTGAAGTAAGCACAAGAGAGCAGAACAGGAAGTGGGCAGCTGTTTGGAAATGGTGTAGGGAGCAGCAAAAATACCAGAAGGGAGCAGAAATCAGAGTAAGTGATAAAGCTGATAACAGGGAGTGCACAGCAAAATAATAGAGGGAGTACAAAGGGAGTGGTGTGGCTTCCAAGGGAGTCAGAAGAAGTGGCAGAGTGTATGGTAGGGATTGCATGGTTTAAGTGGGTAGCTAGAAGCAGGAGGGACTAGAAATGGGAATGAACGATAGCTAAGGAGAGTGTGAGAAATTAGCAGAGTGGGCGGTGAGGAGTAGGTGGCTGAAGTCAGGGAGTAACTGGTGAGAAGCGAGCAGTGGGGAGTAGACAGCAGGTCATAGAGATGTACAGCATGGAAACAGATCCTTTGGTCCAACCCGTCC
Organism: Chiloscyllium plagiosum; assembly: GCF_004010195.1. Classification (NCBI taxonomy): domain Eukaryota; kingdom Metazoa; phylum Chordata; class Chondrichthyes; order Orectolobiformes; family Hemiscylliidae; genus Chiloscyllium; species Chiloscyllium plagiosum. The sequence continues at coordinate 52,375,855 of NC_057724.1, forward strand.
GTGAAGGAGGAACCAGCAGAGGCTGGGAATAACAAGTAAGGAATGGGCCACAGATGGCCCAATGTGCAAGGCCAGGATTATGTCACATGCAGGATATCTCCTCACAAATTCAAAGTTCCCTTTTAGTGAGCATGATTAAAATATTTGTAATCCAATCAAATTCACAATCTATCACTGTATTTATCAAAGTTCCCAAGCAGTTAATTCATTCTGTTTATGCATATCTTGCTTTCTGCCTTCTAAGCCTTGAAACTGTCATTTCACAGTTTCCAGCAATTTTTTTGAATTGATTTTCCTGCGCTAAGCAATCTAATCCTGGAGATGCTTGTATGATTTCCAGAATTATGTCATACTTATCCTTTGCGATAATTATTTTTCCTACCACATTATGCATTCAACAAACATTCTTTTTTTTTATCTCTCCACCCTAGAGGCCTCCTTCCTCTATTCCTGATGAAGGGCTTTTGCCCGAAATGTCAATTTTCCTGCTCCTCAGATGCTGCCTGACCTGCTGTGCTTTTCCAGCACCACTCTGATCTAAATTCCTAAATTTAATATGAACTGTAAGTGGTAGAAATCTAGCTTTAAAGAAAATATTGAATCTCTATACCAAAAGCTCTGCTGGTATTCAATTCCATTAAAGTGAATGGAATTGAATACCATAGAACTATTGAATGATTATAGCAGAAAAAAGGACATTTAACCTGTCGTGTCCATGCAGACTGTCTATAACATACAACTCATCTCATCCCACAACACCCTCATAGCTCTAAAATGTTTTTCTGTTCAAGTTTTTATCCAATTCCCTTTTGAATCTGCCTCAACCACAATGTCAAGCAGCACTTTCCAGATCTTAATTCCTCATTTTGTAAAAGATTTTTTCCACATGCTGTTGTTGATTGAGGCGGTATATTCAGGCTGTTGAGTCTTCCACCCAAAGAAGGCATATAATGGGCAGATGATGTGATTCTGCCAGGTTAGTGCTGCTGGACAAAATCAATTTCTACAGATTGATTTGTTCAGTTGGCTGGCCAGTGGGATTGCAGTACACAGTGATTCCAACTGTGAGACTTCAACTATTTCCCTCACTGAGGTTACCATGAAGGATTCTCCTTCTCAACCTCTTCCCTTTAGGCCCTCAGGTAAGACCACCACCAATCTTCTCTCTGTAATAAGACAGCAACCATATGGTCTGGTAGGACAATGGAAACTTTACCTTTTTTGCTTTAAAATTATGTCAAATGACAATTTTGTTTTGTCCTTAACTCTATTGTTGAGAACATACTCATAGGAATGCTCCCAAGGATTCAATCACTGGTATCTTAGTTTACTATAAGATGTATCCAGTTGTCTCCTATATTCTTCTTCAGTTAAAATACTCATTTGCGATCCTCTTTGATGTTTTATTTATCAGCATTTTACAACTATGGCAAGGGACCAAGCAGCTGATACAGGCCGTGCTGCAAAAATGCATGCAAGTTTAAGACCAGCCTAATCTTTAGAGTGAATGATGGCAACATTTTACAATGGTGACCATCCCCATCCACTCTGGAGTTCAGTTTTAGACTCAGCATATAAGTTGTTGTTAAATCGGCGGATGAGCCAAGGGTCAGGATGATACTGCCTGACCTGCGGCTTTGAGGACTCCAAGGACAAGGGTAAAGGATATTGTTTCTTAAAGACAAAGCTGCCTGAGCAGATAATGGTTCTGGTTCTAGTTTCAACACCTAGAACATCTTTTTAAATCCCCTTGAAGGGAAAGGAATGTGGCATCACTGCACTGATAAAAGACGGCAGAAACTATGAAGCCATTGTAGCCGGACAACAACATCTGCAGGCATTTGGTGCAGTTACCAGCACTGGTACAGAATCAAGTTGTAGGTAGCAAGCAAACCGTGTGGGAAATGAGGTCTGTTGCTCCCACGGCAAAGCTGTTGCATTTCAAGATCTTTGCAAGTTATACAGTGCAAAAGAACACAGATTTGCTTTGAAAGAAACCTCATTCCAGACACGTAACTGAAGACTACAATAGGATGCAGCACCCTGGCAGCAACAATGGAAGTGCAGCTGAGACTTGTGTGAGCACAGTGGCAGAATGATCCAGGCTCACCAGAGGTTTACAGAATGGTAGGTAAGGGAAATTAATTAGATATGAGGAAACATTCTGTTTCCCTCTGGCAGGTCTGAGTTCTGATATAAGTTCCCAAAACCCTTCAGGGGTAGGTGGCTGCAGTCAGGGAGTAACTGGTGAGAAGTGAACAGTGGGTAGAAGACAGCAGGTGGGGGAGAAACCAGCAGGGGCCGGAATAACCAGTAGGATCAGCTTTCTTGACCTTGACAATCAGGAATCTATTTCACATCCATTAGTAATGCGATCAATAATCTGAACATCTCAGCCCTCTGGAATATGTTCACAGGTACAATCTTACAAAACAAGAACAGTTTGTACCTGCTTACATCATCATCGCAACAGCTACAACTTCTAACTATCCACTCCTCGCAAGTACTTTAGAGATTTATTTGTTTTCTTTTAAAACTTTTCTCCTTTTGGCTTCACCTCTTATTTTTAATTTGTATGCATGTGTGCTGCATTACTAATTCTTCTTGTGGTTAGTAATTAATAAACTAACTCTGTTAACTTGAGAAAACCTGGTTACAACATGCATTCATTTGGATCTGGGAGAAATGCATCCACAAGAGAAGCGATGTGTTTTGAAATTAACCTTGTGATCAACTCAGGAAGCAGTCAAACAAATCAGTTTATCATTCTTCACCAAGGAGATTATGATTTGGATATCTCATTGGGAACTGTAGCAAATTGGGGAATCTTGCCCAGGTTCTGAGCGTGGCAAGATGTGTATCTGCTATCCAGGGAGGTGTCATTGTGCTTACATTCTGAGCAACCCCGAGGTTCCATCAATGTTTCCCACCCAGAACTCCAGAACTAAGTTATGGGTGACAAGGGATACCTCCAGAGTTCTTGGCTCATGTGAATGGAACACATACAAAAAGCGCTTGGATAATAAAGTTGTGGAGGATTATCCTGACAACAGCCAACTAAGCTCTAACAACAAGCAACAGACCTACATATGAAAAGTAGAGAACAATGAAGTGGGAAGTTTAAACCTCCAGAAGAATTGTCAAACAACCAACACATTAGAAAAACTCAGTCTCCTAAATACATAAATTTGTAATTCTTGTTTCTATGCAAATAGCTTTGCAATTACCTAACATGTGCGTACTTTCACATTTTGTGCAGGTTTCTTTTGCGGAGGAAAAAGGAGATGTTTTATTGTTGTTTTAAGAGCTGTATCACTTTAAAAGCTGAGTATGCTCATGAATCAAGGACAAAGATGTTTAAGCCTACAAAGCAGTCATGAAGACTGCAAGCAGCAGCTTGCTAGACTAGGATTTTGTACAATGGTTGCTCTGTAGATGTAGGTTATCAATTGGCCATTTACAAATTGTTTGAGATTTTCAAGTAAATTGAATCTACTCTAGTTACCAGTTGAGTATGAGAGTGATAACTCAATGTTAAAGAAAACAACACAAGAATACACCAGGGAACATAGCCCCTGTTTCGCTGGCAAAATGTTGCCAAAGATTCTGTCAATTTTATCTTAATCTGCTATTATTATAATATTTAAATAACAACTTGTTTCATGGTAGTAGGTTGGCCACCCTTTTTTCTCTGCTTTATTCCTGCAAAGGGAGAAAGGGGGTGACTAGAGGGGGTTAGAAATGGGACTTGTTACACTTTAATCATCCACATGACCCCAGAACACCCATTTGTGATGAGAAAACTCTCTCTTTGATCCTATAACTTCTGGCTCTGCAATCCCTCTTCCTTAACTTTACATTTGTTGGTTGTGTTTTTGTGCTCTGGGATTGTGACTCCCAAAATCACTCTGCCATTTTTAAATTCCTCGCCTCCTTTGATATTCACCTTAAAAACCCACATTTTGAAACGAGGTCTTGTGGAATTTCTCTTTCAATTTAATATTTATTGTTTGCATCTCAGTGGAGAATTTTGAGACATTTTTCTATGCAAAATGAACAATGTAAAATTAAGTTGTTATCGGAGACAAGAGGGCTCTTTCGATAGGTGCAAAAAGATAACACAAGAATTTTAGAGACTGGAGAATGAGCTGATCCTATGAACCTGCATTGCCATTCAGTGAACCCGATAAAGGCATGTACTAACGTCAGAAATTACGTAAGAATATAATGATGCATTCTGAATCACACAGTTCAATTTCAGACATCTGCAAATATTCTGGTGTTCAGATTAGTCTTCTGTATAGATAAGACTAATCTGAACACCAAAGTGGCTTAAAGCATTAGTCATTAATGATGCCAAATTGGAATGATGTATCTAGAATGCAAAACAGTGCCTTCCAAAAAAAATACACACAGAACTTATTTCTTGAGCACTGAAAATTAGATGGAACATAAACAGACACTGAAACCTTTACTGAGATCCTAGCTCCTTATATTTTTGTTTATTATGTTCTGTAATGACCTAATTCAGATTTGTTAAACAAACTATTATAGTCATGTGACAAGGTTGCAATGAAAATAGGTGCCTTCAAAAATTCATCTATAGTATATTATATTATTTTCCCCAATTAAAAGCTTTAGGAATAATGAACCTAAAAGTTTAAATGTTCAAATTTACCACAGTGGTATCAAATCCAACCTACTCCCCATCATCATTAAAGTCATTGATGATGTTGGGCTTGATTTTCAACTATGAGGGAGAGTCAAAGGATTTGAGAAATTTCCTGACTCAGCCCAACCTACAGATGTAGGATTTTCTGGGATGATGTCCCAAAAGGTAACGAAAGCAACAAAATAGAAAATAGCCCTCCAGCCCTCACACGTCACCCACAAACTCCCTAACCCATCTCCATATACCCACCATGGTCTCTTGTACCCTCCATTCCACTCATTCATCATTCCCCCAAACCCTCCTTCCCCAGCCACAGCCCCTTAAACTCTCCATTCAAATATATGGCTTTGTGCAGACTGTATCGATTCAATGTAGGAATACAGTAACAAGGTCAAATGTGAAAACACTTCAAAATGCATTAATACAAATATCAAAAAACTACTTTTACTACCATTCTATCAAAGTGTCAATCAGTCAAATCTTTAAAATGTCATGTTGTGGAGGTGCCAGTGTTGGAGTGGGATGGACAAAGTCAGAAGTCACATGGTATCAGGTTACAGTCCAACAGGCTTATTTGAAATCACAAGCTTTCGGAGAATTGCCCTTTCGTCAAGCGTAGATTTCAAATAAACCTGTTGGACTATAACCTGGTGTCGTGTGACTTCTGATTTTAAAATGTCAATAGCAGAAATTGCAGGTATGTCATGCATCTTTATCATTTATAAATAAACACTGAGGAATAATTCTAAGGGTAAGAGTTGTCAATCAAGCAATAATATCCCTTAGGTTCAGCTATTTGAACATTCTAATGCTCTCAGCTAAGCATCTCTATGCATTCTTGCTGACAGAAATAACGCCTGGATTATCCCAAATATCAAATCTGATCAAATAAAACAATTTGAAATTTGAAAAAAAAACAAAGACATTTCCTGCAGTACTCTATTTCAAGACTAATTATAATTTATTTCCTTCAATGTTGCTGAGGTTTAATAAAAGCCAGGTTTTTAATTTGTTTTAGAACTAGCGAAGGCAATATATCAGGGAACCCATGAATGTCAAACAGAAGTAAAATTTGTTTGAATGACATGTTTTGAATCAAAATTATTAGCTCCTTGGGCATGCAGATTTACTGACACTTTTGCCCCAACCCTGTCGATGCTGGTTCAATCACAATTACTTTCTAAGCAGCCATGCATGAATACCTTAGAAAAATACAAAAAAAATGCTTTGAGAATGACTGCTTACCTCTGTCTGTGTCATACAGGTAGACAAATCTCTCCCATTTGTAGTGGATAAGAAGGCTTAAGAGTGCTCCTTGCAGTGGTGGCCTCAGTTGAATTACAAACTGAACTTCTCCTTCCGTGGGGAAGCTTGGAGTGATGAAGGATGTGTGTAATGCTCCACAGAAAGATGTTAGCGTGTTCACAGATCTCTTATCATAGAACCCAAAAATGGCATAAACGCCTTTGGAATACTGTGAACAAACTGAAAGAAGAGATCCTTGTTAGTTTTTGAGAGCATCACATTGACAATGGAACATTAGTTATCTGCATTCTAAATTACTTGCCAATTCTGTTATGCCGGTCCAACGAAGAGGGCATGTCAACCCAGGAAACTAGAAAATGTTCACCAATAACTTTGAAGAAGGTGGCCTCACTTTTAAAAGCTGTCAATTAAGCAGTGAGATGGGAATGACAGTAACTAACAATGTAACCTTGGTAAGATGATAATATTGCTTATTTTATAATTCTGAAAAACAGCAGTATGTCAAAGATTTTCATCTTGTACTTGTAAGGATATTTCGCAAGAATACAAGTTCAAGAAGAAAGCCAACATTTATACTGCATGAAAGGAAACTGCTTATTTGGCAAGTGGACAGTGTTGTCCAACTGAAGCATGATTAGTAGGCAACTCTTGATATTCACTGGGGGATACTGCAGATGGCCTTGGAGGATATCCTCAGGCAGCTCTAGGCATTGACTGCCTGGTTTCAGACTGTTCCACTTCTCGCATGGGCAGCAGTAGTCTGCACTGACTGGCTGAGAACCAACAGCAATGGCATTGGCAGGATGGTAGAAGTGGGAGCACTAATATTATTCTCAAGGGAAAAATCAGCAGGTTTCTGCTATACAAAGATACTGCTTGTTCCCTATGTCGGTGCTTCAGCAATGCTAGTGATCTGGTGGGGACAGCAGGTAGGGCTTAGATGGTAATAAGCATGGCTCTTACTTCTCACTTTGTGAAGGTAACATGTGGAATTAGATTTTACAACCATTTGAAGTTGGCATATTTGAAGATAAGGGGCTCAATATAAAATGTCTGGCCTACCCACTATTTTCCTGCCCACATCTGATCTGTCATCCTCTACACCCACCTGCACGTCCACCCTTAGGTATACTGAGGTCCTTAAGAAGCCAGTTAAATATCAGATTGGCTGGCAATTATGAGGTGGGTCTTCCTCCCTTGAGTGAGGTGGGGATCATGTCTCCTTCCATTTATGACTGTGAGGCTGCTGTGATCAGTAGTGACAGTGGTGGTGGGACAGGAAATCATACTCAACAATCTGAAGCGCTAAATTTGTAAATTACTGATAAAACTCCAGCAGAAGGACTCTGGTCAATTTAAGGCAGCAGGTCCTAGAAAGGAAATTAAGGTCCTTGAGGTGGCGTGGAAAGGATTCAATAGATGTCTACTGCTTCAGTTACTTGGACAGATGAAAGATGTTCTCCTTAAGGGAAAGAAGGTTAAAGGGAGATTTAATAGACATGTTCCAAGTGATGCAGTGTTTCGATAGAGTAAGTATGGGAAAACAATTTCCAGTGGCAGAAGGATCAGTAACCAGAAGGCATGATTTATGTTCATTCGCAAAAGAAGCATAGACAAGATACTAAGAAACCTTCTAAAACAAGTTAATACAATCAGTAATGCAATGCCTCTAAGGGTGGTGGAAGCAGGTTCAATAATGACTTTCAGAGGGAAAATTGGAAAATACTTGAAAAGGAACATTTGTAGGGCCAGGGAGAAGTAACAGGGGAATGAGTTTAATTGAATAGCTCTTTCAAAGAAGCAGCACAGGCAAGATGAGTTGAATAGATTCCTGCTGGGCTGTGCTGTTTAGTGATGATAATTCCTTTGGCCTCCCTCAAACATAATTGGGAAGATACCTAAAAAAGTAATAATTAAGTGGGTTGAAAGGTCACTACTTTAAACTCTTTTTAAATCATCTGCTGATGGTACAGGAAAGTGCCTGAAATCCCAATTTGTTTTCTGGAAGAAAGCACATGGCTTCCATTTGGTGCATCTACTCAGCACCGCCAAAATCAAAAAAACGTTCCATCATTCTATAATGCAATGTACTATAGTTGCAACACACAGCAATATTATAGTCAAGTAAAAACAGAAAATGCATGAATGTATCAAGTCAATTCAGTCTAAGACCAGAGGGCAAAAGTTTAAGGTGAGAAATAAGAGATTTAGAGGAGATCCGAGAAGAAAGTTTTTAGTCAAAGGATGAGAGATATATATAATGTGCTGTTTGAAGAGATGATGGAGGTAGGTACTCTTTAACATACAAGAGGCATCTGGATGACCACTTAAAATGCCAAAGCATAATAGGCTATTGACAAACTGCAGGTAAAACAGATGAGTGGAGTTTGGTGTTTGTTGATTGGCATAGACGTGGAGAGCTAAAGGGTCCTGTTTTATGCTGTATGAATCTATGACTATGGGAAATATTAACTACTTCTCTCCCCACGGTTGCTGTCAGACCTTGTGAATATTTTCAGCATTTTCTGTTTTTATTTCAGATTCCAGATTTTAAACTTCAGATTTTATATACTGTGAGAATTGTACAGACATATAGGAAATTTATTGAATTTTTCAGTTGCTCATTCTTTAACAAATCTTATGCATTGTTTCTCTGGTCTTCTAGCAGATAACAACAGCTTACATTTATATGTAACATTTTTACAGGATGTTTCATAGGAACATTAGCAACGTTTAACACTGAGCCACATAAACAGATTATAAGGACAGATTACCAAAAGTTTGGTCAGAGAAGTAGGCTGTGAGAAGCAAATTCAAGTAAGAGAGAGGCTGAGAGACAGAGGTTTATGGAGGGAATTTCACAGCTGCACACAATGGATTTAAAAAAAACTACAGATAAAAGTGTCACTACCTCTAAGCCAGGAGGCCTGGGCTCAAGTCCCACCTGCTCCAGAGATGTGTCAGAGGTAACATCCCTGAACAGGTTGATTATAAATATCGAAAACTATTAACAAAGTAAAAGAGAGTTTAAAATTGTCTGTACTGATTAGTAGTAGCACCTCTAATGAGCATATCCATTCAAGGAAATGGAATTAAAAATAATTTGCTACTGCAGAATTTAATTGGTGCAGTGCACAGTTAGACATGCTAAGAAAGCAAAACAATGTGCTGTTGCATTATGAACATTACCATTGCTGTATGGAAGATACAAAGTCACCAGAATTAGAGAATAACAGCTTCCTATTAACGTCTGATAACAGTACCACAGTAAATGAGGAGGAACATCAGAGTAACGTATGCAACTACACATTTGAAAAGAAGAGTCAAAGGTCTGATTTGCTTCAGACGAAGATACTCAAAACCAATGTCCAAATAAGTTTCAAGGTAGCTTCACTGAAATGAAGACAAAAATTGCAGTTAACCAAGTTAACTAAGAAATCATTTCTAATTGATGACTTGAAAAAGTCACATTTTTTTTGTTCTGAAAATAAATTTAGATTTTTAGACTATAATTCCAAGGGTCACATAAAGATTTTCATAATAACTTGAAAAGCAAGCTTTAATTAATGAACTTATGCATCCTAGAGGCAGGTGTCAGCAGGAAATCTGTAGGCACTTGTGTATTTAGAATCAATATTCTAGAAAGGTCTTGAGACAAGAGAGAACAGATAGTACCAGACACTGAAACCCCATCATCCTGGATAAGATGAAGTATGCCTTACCCATGACCGAGAATGGACACACCTATTCTTCTGTGTGTACGAAGGGAGCTTCTGGTATTAAGACACTCAACTTCAAAGTTTCACTTTGGCTTAGCTGAAGTAAATCTCTCTCTTGACCGCTTGAGTAAAATGATCATAAAACGTGTACTCAGTCTCCAGTGATTGATTATTAACATTGAGGTGAGAGTTCACTCTTCTGCATACCCAAAAGTCTTTCTTGTTCAATCTTTTTGATAAATTTTAACATTAGATTGCCTTGATCTAACTCACCCTCTCCGAAATGTAGACAGAAATGTATCAGTTCATCTATTTAGAATTCAATACATTGATCTGCAAGTGGTGTATCACCTGCCACCTCAATGGGACAGGAAATCAGTGAAGATGATGTTATCAATGTGCACCTGGAACTCAAGACTGGTATTCACTGTGCCCATGGGTGGTGCTTGATGAAAGCTCAGCTATGTTTAGCAGCCTACTTATTGTCACCCAGGCTGGACACTCGCTGGCCCACTCAGCCTCATTCTGCAACCAATTCACTGCACTGCTTGTTGCTTTGCTTGCTGCCCAAGGGAGCACTGCACTCAAATCTGCCTGCCACCCCTAACTACTAACGCCATGGCTGTCCCACTCCTAAACCCCCACCTCTCACATATCCCATTAGCCACCATGATCCTTCACTCATGGGGAACAATAAGCAGGGAGGGAGGATGGGAAGTGTACAAAAAGGAAGCAATGAGAGGTACACCAAGTTGTTGGGAGAGGGGCGGTGAGCAAAGTATGATTAGAGGATTTGAAATGATTCGATTTGAATTAATATGAAATATTTGAAAAAATACATTTTACTTGCCCTGGACTTGCTAAAATATCTTTGTAATGCTTTCTGTTATGGGTAGATCTATTCTTTAGTAGGGGAAGGGATTTGTGATATTGCTAGCAGTGGTATCTCAGGCATTCTGTACAGGAGTGGAGAGGACCTCTTGCAGTTGTAATGACAGAAAATGTATCAGTCTGCAATATGCGCTGGTTTTGGAGTAGCTCAGGTAGCAAATGAGCAGTAGTTTTATTTTTACATTAAATTCGGAGGCTTTTATATTAACCTATACAATTTCATAGTATTTAGAACATAAGAATTAGGAGCAGTAGTATGCAATTCAGTCCCTTGATCCTGTTCTGCTGTTTATTACAATCATGGCTAGTCTCAGCTCAGCCTCACCTTCCCTTTCCTGCCCTCTCCCCATAAAGCTTCAACCCATTGCTAGTTAAAAATCTCTATCTCCACCTTAAATTTACTCAATGGCCCAGTATCTACTGCACTCTGGGCTTGTGAGTTCCACAGGCTGTTCCATTATAAAATTGGAGAAAGGGGTTTCATATGAATGTGCTAAGCATTTGGGAATTTAGAGAAATTTGTGGTGTATGTCTGTCAAGCTCAATAAGAACAGCTGAAGTATTTCATGTTAATATCTTCATTCTGTTACAAATCGAAATTGAGCAACTCTTTCCCAAGCTACATTGATAATTCAACTTGCCAAATCATTTTAAAGTACATATTGTAAGTGCCTGCTCTTGTTAAAGATTGTAAAATAAGTTTTATTCAATATTTTCTCATTTACATGATGTATTCTACTGAACAGACTGGGATTACCTCTTCACTAGGCTTTCAGCTGCTGGAACAGCAACATTACGCTTTCAGAATTTTTCTTGGTGAAGATAGTTCAAATCTCTAATTGAAATCTGACATATTTTAGGCCAGAAGCACATTTAACATTCTTCCGCAATTTAGGTCTAATTTTAAAATCGCTGGGGAATAAATCGTGGATTGTGAAACTGAAGTAGGAAAACGTTGTCGTCACTTAAATAATGTATTTATCTATTTTTAATCTTGAACAGGCCCACTGAACCACATAGCTAGAAATTTAAATGTGGTTCCTGAAAAAAAAAATGATGGTTTTGTGGATTCACTTCATTGGGATTAATTTCCTGTTCCATCTTCCTTTCAGACAGGCAGACACAGATAACATGAATTGTGAACTCACTCCATAAAAGGGTGCTGGGGGAGTTGTGGTCATGTTACTGGACTAATAATCCTGAAGCCCCTGAGACTAATGCTGTGGGAACATAGGTTCAAATGCCAATGAGGCAGCTGGTTGAAATTAAATTCAAAGAATCTGTCTGGAATATGAAGCTAGTCTCAGTAATGTTGACGTGAAACTGCTACTGTGTGTTGTAAAGACCCATCTGCTTCACAAATATCATTTCGTGAAGAAATCTGTTGCTCTTACCCAATTTGCTCCATGTCTCCAGAGACATAGCAATACAGTTGATTTTTAAATGGCCAAGGAAGCCATTTAACTTCAGGGCAATTAAGGTTGGGCAATGAAAGCTGCCCTTGCCATTAACAGCTGTATCTCATAAAAGTGTAAAAAAAATGTGATTTCTTGACTTCCAATGCTTGGGATATATACCTAATCAAAAGGTTGATATATTTCTGTTTTTATTTGCCATATGTATAAAGTAAATCACATTGTTTATTGCAAATTTATTTATTAAACAGAGCAACTGACACAAGATGTAAGCCCTAAACATTGAATATTCTCTAGGTTCTTGTTATGTCGTTTAACTTGGGAGATCAGGAAGAAATTTCAGAATTTTATCCTTTACCTGAGGTTATTCAGATCCCTGTGGACACTAAATAAATTGGAAAGAATCTATGATAATGTAAATTATGCATGGGTAGCTGGAAGGAATGGACTCATCAGCATTTTTTGATACAATGTTTTTCCATCTTAGATCTGAGAAATTGTTTAGATAACCTTAATGATTACATTCAAATGGGTTACTAAACTTGATATTCTCTTGTGGAACCAGATCCTGAAGGGTAAAATTTCCATTTAGCAATTTCTATTTGAATTACAAACAATTCAGTGTCACTGATGGAGTAAAAATACCGAATCCTCAGTATGCATTCTATAACACAGCAGTATCAATGCTGCTTACAGGGACTCAGAAGCAACTGGTGCAGCCACGAAGTCACATTTTGCTCGCTCATGAGGGAACAGCATTTCTTGGTCATAAGAATACAATAGGAGAAAGTGAGGATTGCAGATGCTGGAGATCAGAGCTGAAAATGTGTTGCTGGAAAAGCGCAGCAGGTCAGGCAGCATCCAAGGAGCAGGAGAATCAATGTTTCGGGCATGCGCCCTTCTTCAGGAATGAGGAAAGTGTGCCAAGCAGGCTAAGATAAAAGGTAGGGAGGAGGGACTTGGGGGAGGGGTGTTGGAAATGCGATAGGTGGAAGGGGTTGGTGATGTCATTTTCAGCAATGCTTCGCCTGAGGCCCACTGAAGATGTTACCTAATAGGGTGACGAAACTCCGGCCTATCACCCTCACCTTAACCTCCTTCCACCTATCGCATTTCCAACGCCCCTCCCCCAAATCCCTCCTCCCTACCTTTTATCTTAGCCTGCTTGGCACACTTTCCTCATTCCTGAAGAAGGGCTCATGCCCGAAACGTCGATTCTCCTGCTCCTTGGATGCTGCCTGACCTGCTGCGCTTTTCCAGCAACACATTTTCAGCATAAGAATACAATATCCATTTCTGTTGGCAAAAATATTGTGGGAAAGAAAGACATGTTGCCAAAGCATTTTACTTGCACTCATCAGGAAAAAAACACAAGAATGTCAAATTTTAAAAGACCAGAACTACTTAGACAGCAAGGGAAAAGGGTGATGATTGGTTTGCTAGTCAACTTTCATTGGTTGAGACATTACCATGGAGGAGAAAACAAGAGCAGCAGCATGGTGGCACAGTGGTTAGCACTGCAGTCTTACAGCCCCAGGAACCCGGGTTCAATTCAACTCATAGGTGATTGTCCATGGAGTTTGCACATATTCTCCCCATGTCTGTGTGGGTTTCCACCAAGTGCTCCAGTTTCCTCCCACAGTCCGAAGATGTGCAGATTAGGTGAGTTACTCATGGATAATGCAGGGTTATGAGGGTGGGTCTGGGTGGAATGCTCTTCAGAGGGTTAGTGTGGACTCAATGGGCTGAATGACCTGCTTCCAGACTGTAGGGATTCGATGATTCTAAAATATAAGCTCCCCAACATCTTTGGTCATTCAAAAATGTGTATAGCTTGAATATCTTAAGTTTCAGCTTTTATTTATTCTTTCAAGCAGTTATTTGGAAATTTAGGATCCCTTCTAGTTTAAGTAGAGGAAGAACATGTTCCTTGATGCTAGCACCTTATACAATAAATGCTTTTATAATATAGCAATCAATATAACTTGATACACCCTTGCATGAAATGTTGTATCTTCCCTTTTATCAGCCCACAAGTGAAATAAATTTGCTTCTTACGGAAGTAAAAAAAGTACTAGTATTACAAACAAGTATTTTGAAACATAACAATGAGAAGAAGTTTGTCATATTTTTGTCATTGAGCAAAATGTTGGAGATAAAATGTTGATTTTCATTTGGATCACCAATGGGCAGCCAGTGAAACTTGATTTAATGACCTTTGCGTTCAAAAAGAAAAATCTATTTTTATGTGCCTAAAATGTTGAAATGCTAGATGTAAAGATTTTTTTATGCTTTCTATATGTAACACAAATGAGGTATGCGGTTTCTGTTCACTTGAAAATCTCCACTGGGTTCACTTATAAATAAATCAGTTCACATATTACCGAAAAATCTCTAGACACAGCCTGTGTTCAGAGTGTTGCAATACAGAGTATCCATGGTCCCTAGTCACGTGATCACATCTAGATACCTAGATAAAATGCAACTTTTAAAAAATTTGTTTATGGATCATGGGATGGTAATGCCTGCATTGATTGCTGTCCCTAATTGCCAGAGGGTAGTTTAGAGTCAACCACATTGCTGTGGATATTGAGCCAAATGTAGGCCAGATCAGGAAAGGATTTCCTTTTCTACATGAGATTAGAAAAGCAAGTGGATGTTTATAATAATCAAGAGTGCTTACATGGTCACCATTAAACATCACTCTTAAAGCAATAATACAGATCTCTTTATTCCAAAGAAAGCTCGCACATGCTACAAGTGAAACCACATAAACATTGAATAATAGCAACATTAGTTACACTGAAATAAGGAGTATAAAAGTTCTATGTTGTAAAAGTTACTAGTACAGAAGATTCAGAGTCTGTGCATTGTTTTGGTTGTTTGACAACTCTTCCAGACCTAAGGCTATGCACTTTGCCAAGAGTAGAAGAGTTGAATATTATTTAAATGGAGAATTTAAATACAGGACAGAGGGATTTGGGAGTCCCTTTTCATGGATCACAAGGAGCTGACAGCAGGTAATAAGGAAAGCAAATGGAATATTGGCCTTTATTTCAAAGGTATAGACATATAAAGTAGGGAGGTTCTACTAAAATTGTACAAGTCACTGGTCAGACAACAGCTAGAATACTGTGAACACTTTTGGGCCCCTTATCTAATGAAAGACATACAGGCAATGGAGGCAGTCAGAGAAGGTTCACCAGACTGATAACAGGTATAAAGGGACTGTCTTATGAGGAGGGGTTGAGGAGATTGTGTTTATATTTATTGGTATATAGAAGAATGAGATGCAACCATATTGAAACATACAGGATTCTCTGAGGATGACAGCTCAGATGTGGAAAGATTGTGTCCCCTTGTGGGAGAATGTAGGATCAGTGGATATAATGTCAGAATAAGAAGTTGCACATTTAAGAAATAAATGAGAAAGAATTACTTCTCTCAGAGGGTTGTGAATCTGTGCAATTCTTATTCAGAGAGAACTGTTGAGGTTAGGGTGTTAGATATATTCAACACCATGATAGGCAAATTTTTAATCAGCAAAAGAATAAAGGGTTATGAAGAAAAATCAGGGAAGTGGAGTTGAGGATTATCAGATCAGCCATGACCTCACTGGATAGCAGAACAAATTTGCAGGGCTGAATGGCCTTCTTCTGCTCCTATGTTTTATGGTTATGAAGTGACCTTCTGGAAACATGGATTTTTCCCTTGACAATTCATTTTTAGTGTGTTGACTGTTCTCCTGTTCTTCCACTACATCACTGGCTCATTTTGTTGTTTCATGCCCTCTGTGTATAACTGGCATGTTGTGCACTTCTCATAGCTAGTTTCTCTCCATCTCCAATGTTATTCCATGCAACGTTGTGACTTTGTGAGACCAGGTTGCCTGCACACTTTGGGTATGTTTGCAGGTAATCATGTATCCATTGGAAGATGTGACTCTGACCTTTTGTTCAACATTTAATTGAGATGATTCTGCACCTGCATCCTTGTCACGCATCATCATTTTCCTCCCATGCTTGTCGAGGCATGTCTTCCATTTTCAAAGTTTGGATAGATGTTGACTGACAAGATTATTCTCACTTGCCATCTGAAGATGATTTCTGTTGGAAATAGCAACCCATATCCACAGATGCAACTCTGACCTTGAGGTCATTTAGTGTCAATGTTGCATGGTTCATGCCCCATTTGGCATATATGTCCTTGAAAAATCTACTCACAATCTGTAGCTATTATCAGCAATTATTTCTTCAGGTGCATTGAATAGACAGAATGCTGTGTCTGACATAGATATACTTAAAGTGTAGGAAATCCAGGGAAGTAGTCAGTGATTAAGATAAAGCCCTCTTCATTTATGACAAATAGATCAGTGACAATTTTGGATGAAGAGACGGATTGAATTTTGTGAGGGTATAGTGGTTGTATCTTTTGGTTTCACTGATATCTTTGTCATGCCATGGATATCCTTACTGATATTTTCATGTCAACACTGGGGATCCTTGGCCAATAAATCATATCATGTGCCAGTCATCTTGTCCACTCTGTGTCCACATTAATATAGGATTGAATTATTTTTCAATAATAATTAATATTGAGTTGATTAACCAAATAAGGAAATAAGATAATATTTTGTTTGATTTGTGGTTGGTTCTAAAACACTTTTTGTAAGGAAGGATGGGCAAGGTCAAAACTAAGATAATGGGCTTATGGAACATTAGCTACTTTTATGGCTCAAGCTAATATAAACTTAGGGTAACAAATGTGAAAATGAGATAAAAGCTTTTACTCATGGATACAGCTAAGTTTTAAACTGCATTAGTTTTGTAAATTAAAATAAGTAACATGTCGATGTATATTAATTTTGTATTGTCATTTTGAGCTTCAATTTGACTCAGGCATCAAAGTTATTGAGGAGTCACACATGGTTCTTTTAACAGAAGTATTTCAATAGATTTTGGAGAATATGTAGATGAATCAGTTGGGGCATTTTGGATGATGTTAATAGCTAGAAAGAGACACTACATAAGCAGGTGAAGATCAATGGAGATACCAATCTAAGATGGTCAAGCTGTTTTCAAAGGAGCAAACTTATAAAGTGATTAGCATGTCAAAGAATGAATCGGGAGACATTTGGAAATAATGTTACTAAAATGACCATTACATTTAAAAAAGTAATCAGGAATTTGGCTTACATTACCTATCCAATCGAAGACTGATCATGTGCTGCTTTGGTCAGTCAATTACAGCTCAGGATGTCTCTTTTGGTGTAGTTACAACAATATGCCCTGTTGGAGTTCTTTGGGCACACACACTTGGATATACAGTACCAAGTTCATCTCTGTAAGGCCACAAGCACCTGAGACTGGCTGCCAATACTTTTATTTTGTCAAGCCACCCTTGAAAGATCATTTATTATTGTGCCTTGAGTTGCACATCATTTGTTGTTTCAGGTTGAAGTGATTGCTTTGGGGCTCACCAAAATATACCAGATCAGTATTGAGCACTTCTTTCACCTCAGTGTCCATGCTGTTGACTGTAGATCCACTGGAACATCATCATTCTTGTTTAGGTCTGGCAATCTGCTCAGTGTATCCAAGTTGCGAATGTTTTTACTAAATTATAGCAAACCCAGTACTTTTACTTGTGAGTTGTTAGTGGTAAAATCGTGCATTTGTCAATAGTTTATTTAAAATGTTCATGATTGGTAAGTGAATCAAGGGCTATGGGAGAAAGCAGGAGAATGTGGCTGAGAAATAGATCAGCCATGACTGAATAGTGGAGCAAATGTGATGGGCTGAATGGCCTAATTCTGCTCCTATATCGCATGCTCTTATGGTCAAACTATAACCAGTGGCTTGTGATCTCCAGTGAACTGCTTGTGGTACAGATAGATGTGGAAGCTGGTGATCATAAACATCAAAGCGAGTGTTTAGTGCTTGATATTGGATTGATTAAATTGAGATAGCCCTTCGGATGTAGCATAACAGATTTGCATGATGCACACTCCTAGCCCCTTCTGCCAAGTTCAACTTCTAGGACTGACTTCTTCCTTGAGTGATAGCATTGCAGGGTGCAATTTTCTTCTGACAAGACTTGCTTGAGAGACTCAAATATGTGTTAATAGTCCTCCTGTTATACATATGGTATGTTTTTCTTCAGGAGTTCTCTAAATGATAATGCCTGAAAGGTTTGGATTGTATGATGCCAAGAAGTTAAAAAATCTGAGGCATACCTGTCGAGCTTTTTTTATTGTGGGGTAGGCATTTGTCTAACATCTTCCACTTTGCGTGGGTTTGGTTGGATTCTGCAAATTGATTTTATGAAGCTGATGGTCACATGGCACTTCTTTCTGTTGAATATAATCCCTTTATGGCAATGTACTGGAATCAGTAAGTGAAGGTTCCCATCATGTTCTTTGGTTTTGTCCATTACCACAATATCATTGACAATCATGTGAAGCCAGGCACGTCGTCTATAATTTTATTTATATGCTGCTGCAGCAAGCCATGACAGATAGATCATCGAAATGCTACTCTCTGGTGACAATATATTCCAAAGGATTTTCTCAAGAATGTGATTTCCTGGTATTCCTTAGCTAAGAGTACTGACCAACATCACTTTAACAAAACAAAAAACTATGGATGCTGAAGATCTGGAACAAAAACATAAATTGCTGGAGAAATTCAATGTTTGACATTCAGCTTGGAAAATAATTTAACTCCTGTGAACTAGAGATTTAATTCTTCTAGTTTTAGAATTGTGTGTGGGCATCTTTGTAGGGAGGGGTTTATGTCTAACCTAATTGTGTGTCTCACCTCATGCACCAAGTAATTGAACCACACCAGTCTGTGTAGTGATGCATACAATGGATATTGCCATTGCATTCCATGTCATCTAATTCGTGCTTATGCTTTCTTCTTTTATTGAATGCTACACTTTCCGGGGTGGTTTATTGACCTAACTGCATCCTGAGGTGCAGTATGGTTTGCTTTTGAATCTTCTTACAGCGTCAAACCTGTCCACATACAATTGTTGTAAACGCTGACTGACTCAACACAAGCAGTCTTGGTCTCTTCTGAAACCATTGATGATCTCATGGATATTCATCGGGCTGAGAGCGGAACACACTGATAGTCCAGCCAGTGTTGGTCCCCTAATGTTTACCAGTTAACATTTATGGGTTCCATGACAAAATGCGATAGCTGCACTCCACTGTTAAATGTGCCAAAGAAAGGGAATAATGACACACTGTATACAATTAATCAGCAGTTGTTCCACTGTACCATTGAGTTCCACAGAAACCAGGCACATATCCTTCAGAATTTGAACTGGCAGGACATTTGCACATTCCTCAGTGTCAGTCTTGGTTTTGAGTGTATATTTGCTAGTCTTCTTTAGACAAAATGACATTGATTTTAACAAAAGTTTCCAGTTGACTGACTTTGTCCACACAGTGTGTCAAATTCATACATTTACAATGTGGAATGCCTATTCTTCCTCTTGTTGGAAAATGTTCCACTCTGGTGCTTGCCTTGGGACAGTCTTGCTGTGAATTTCATGAATTGGCTTACAGGTTTACAGTGCATACCTTGCAGTTTCTAGCATATCATTGAGACTATGTTTTGTTTTGTTGTGTTTTACTGGAGTCACTTGTTGTATCTATGGAGCTGGATTTCTTGCATAGGCGGGCCCAGAATCCATTTGTACCACACTCCTTGTGTATGTCTTCGAATTTAGGTCAGCTCTGTGATAAGTGCACTTGCTGCAAAGCTTGCTAGTTTGCTTTTTGTGACCTGGTTAACATGCCAATACTGTTAACAGCACCTAATACTTCCAGATGCTGCTGTCCAGCTCCAACGGTTTTGTATTTTCTGCCATCTGCTAGCAGCGCCTCAATGACCTTTCATTTCTTCCAGAAAAAAAGCATTTTGGAATGCTTCAATAGTTATACAGACAACCACCATCTCCATTATGTGCTCTGACAGTTTAGCCTCTGAAAAGTTGCATACGGTTCCCTTGTTTTATTGATAAATGTATTTATTGACAAAGGTCATATAATCTAAAACTGAGTCTTATACTTTATCTTCTAGAAGGACAAGGGCAACAAATATATAGGAACAGCACCACATTCAAGATCCCCTCCAAAGCCATTCACCTTCCTGACTTGAAAATACATGACTGTTCCTTCACTATCACTGTGTCAAAATCTTGGAATTCCTTCCTAATGACATTGTGGGCCAATCCACAGCAGGTAGAGTATAGTGGTTCAAGAAGGCAGCTCACTGCCACCTTCTCAATGGCAACTCGAGATGGGTGTAGGGGGAAAAGCAGATAAAGTGGGTGGCAAGGACAGGGTGGTGAAGTGGGGATAGTGAAGACAGGGAGAGGGCATGACCTGGTTGGTCAATGGAGGGAATGAATCCAGTTGGTGGCAGGGAGGAGTGGAAGGGGGTGGGGGGGTGGAGCTGGGAAGGGAGATGTTTCCCTGAGCTTCTCAGCAGGGCCCACAGGGGCCGACTGGACCTCCCAGTCACCGTCCATTTTAATTCCCCTTCCCACTTCCTTTCTGACATGACCATCCTTAGCCTCCTCCGTTGCCACAATGAACCAAACCACAAATTGGAGGAACAACACCTCATCTTCTGCCTGGGCAGCCTACAGCTCGGAGGACTCAACATTGTGTTCTCCAATTTCAAATAACCTCCTTTCCCATCCTCCGACTCCCTTCCCGCAACACCCCTCCACCCACATCCTACTGTCCAACCAGGTCGCACTCCTCTACCTGTCTTCACTTAACCCCATTTCACCACCCTACCTCTGCTACCCTTTATCTGTAGCTCCCCCCCACACCTACCCTCAGTCCTGAAGAAGGGTTACACCTGAAACGTTGACTTCTCCACCTCCTGATGCTGCCTAACTTGCTGTGTTCTTCCAGTCTCCTGCCTGTCTGCTTTGGATTCCAGCATCTGCAGTCTCTAACCTGGTTAGGCTAGAACCATCCTGATGAAAGGCTCCTGCCCGAAACGTTGATTTTCCTGTTCCTCGGATGCTGCCTGACCTGCTGTGCATTCCCAGCACCACTCCAGTCTTGGTTAGGCTAGAAGCAGATTATTGTATCTAGTTCTGCTCACCACACTTTAAGAAGGATGTTTGGGTCTTTGAAAGGGAGTAGCCAGGGTTTACCAGAATGGTTCCAGGAATAAAAGACTTTAGCTACATGCTTTCTATGGAGAGCAGTATTGCTCCTATTGGAACAAAGGAGATTTGATCGGAAAGATCCTAGATTATGACAAGTTTAGATAAGTTAAACAAAAAGCTCCTCCCATTAGCTGAAAGTACAAAGACTAGGGAACACGTATTCTTACATAAGGATAAGTCATATCTGGAAGGTAGACTGCACTCTCTGTATAATATTTTCAGATGCAGGGAGGAAGTGGGGCACAAAGATAAACACTCCACGTTATGCATGTCAGATTTAGGACAGGTGCCCAGCAGTATTTCTTCACACAGAAGCATTCCAACAGTTATACTCTGCAAAGCTTTTCTCAAACTATTCCACCAACATTCTGGATACATTCTGAGAGGCAGAGATCAAATGGGTTGATAAATGTCATAATTTAAACCTATTTGGAGTGGTTTTGAGTTTAATTCAATATCACAGTTTGAAAGATGAGATGAACTCTTAAGCATTACGTTTGTGTCTTATACATACAGGAAAAAGTACAATTTCACTGCGCACCATTCCCTTCATGCCCTGATGTTGTTTTATGTTTGTAATGCAACTATGTACAACAGTGCACAAGTATCTGTATTTCATCATTTGAGCACATTCTAATTATTTTTGGTCAAAAATTAATTCTAATATAAGACAATACAGCAATATAACTTAATATAAATAAACTATTAATTGTTTTACTTAAGTTAGGAAGTAATCGTGGGTAAAGATTCAAACATGTAATTGCGGATGATACATACACAGATTTTAGAGGGATCAATAAACTCTAGGACTTAAGAGCATGGAGAGTCAGTTTTTAAGGAATAAATGATGGAATAGGTTTTGGAGGAAGAGATAATTATGGCAGACTTGAAAGAGACGACATTATCCGAAGACAGGATACCATTCAAAATGCCAATTGTATTGATCTAAGCAAAAAAGCCTGTCAATAGTTTTGTACAAATCAGGTCAAAGTGGAGAGATTTGATTCTCATTCTGAGCTCAGAGTCTGCATGAACTGACTTAGCAGACAAACTAGAGCATCATGTTCCCAGATAGAAGTCTTGCAGGGACTCTGGCTTGGTGGATAAGAAGAAAGGAATTGGACAGAGGCAGTTAAGTGGATGATCTTCAATCTTCGTGATGAAGAATCTATTAGCTCCTCACATTTGGTCTTTGATGTTATGTAGGAAAGAATGGGAAATGGCTGGGAGAGTTATTAGGATAACGGGTGAATTGGAAAATAAAGATCCATAGAGGACAAGAGAAGCCAGGAGTTATCTTTGCTATCTATGTTTATTCTGGAATAGTGCTTCTTTTTGGTGGAGGGCGACAATGTCTGATAGTATTTGATGTGATCTTGAGATATCTGATGAGAAACAGATAAACCAATTTTGTTATCAATACTCTTAAATCCGTGCTAATTGGAATTCATGGAACAAAAATTGGGTCAGGGAGAGAAAGTGAGGACTGCAAATGCTGGAGATCAGAGTCAAAAAGTGCAGCGCTGGAAAAGCACAGCAGATCAGGCAGCATCCGAGGAGCAGGAGAATTGACATTTCGGGCATAAGCCCTATGCTTGAAACGTCGACTCTCCTGCCCCTCGGATGCTGCCTGACCTGCTGTGCTTTTCCAGCGCCACACTTTTCAACAAGGATTAGGTCATGGCAGGGAGAATGAGCATGATGGGATAGAATAAAGATTTTGCTGTAGACATTAGCATCAAAGGATTTGGAACAAAGAAGCCAAGCAACACAGCCCCAAACACATTTCAGTAATTCCAAGATAGAGGGGGAATAATGGCAGAAAGGAAACCTGAATGGATCAAATACTGCCAGAAAGTACTGTTGCCTCAGAGCGCCAGTTTCCAGTCTTCGATGACTGTCTGATGAATTTGCATGTTCTCCCCTTGTCTGCATGGGTTTCCTTTAGGTCCTCTGGTTTCCTACTATAGTCCCAAAATATGCAGGTTAGGTGAATTGGCCATGTTAAATTGTTCATAGTGTTCAGGGATATGTAGGCGAAGTATATTAGTCAGGAGAAATGTAGAGTAATAGGATGTGGGTCTGATGGGATACTCTTCGGAGGTCAGTGTGGACTTGTTAGGCCAAATGGCGTGTTTTCACACTGTCGGGATTCTATGATTACACATTCCTGAACCCAGTGAAGACACCATTGCAGGTTTATGTCTGTGATCCCCCATCGAGATCAGATTGGGGGGCAAATTTCAGAAGTATCAGAGTCTGCTTTTGTTCTGGCAACTACACAAGAAAGCAGAGGATAAAACATAAAAATACATTCCAAGATTTGTGCAAAGAAGAAAAAGCTTGAAGAATTAAGGTGGATTATGCAACAGGAGATTGATTTGAAGGAAGTTGAGATGAGGTTGAATGATAGGAACAGTTTAATAATACAATGCGGCTGAGAACTGATGGGGATAAAAAGTATTAATTGCATTTATTGCCAGTTGCAACTTTACACAGAAGAAAGATCAGCCAGCAAATAAAATTTAATACTGGACTTTAACTTTTTACTAACACCTTTAAGCTTGTTTCAGAAGCAAAATAGCAAAGTAAGCTAAAACACAGGAGTTATTTTTCAAACCTATAGCTGAGCCTTGAATAATTTAACCCAGGAGTAATAGCTCTATAGAATTCCATCTCACTGCTGTCAGATAGATTTAAGTGGTGGAGACAAGTGAACTAAAGATAAGGCCAAAACCCTGCTGTATTTAGTCAAGCCTCAAAGGCTCCAGAATGCAGACCTGTCAATCAAACCAGACCAAAGACAAGATTCTGGTAGATACTTGCATTCTATATTGATAAGCATTGATGTCTGGTGTCAGCACTAACAAAGAATTGCCATTGCTGACAAAATATGCACCTGATCTGCATTTATAAAATAATGCTTCTTTTCAATAGCTCACTCATTACAGACAGTTGGACAAATTTTATTAAACCAAAATCAGAATTAATAAGACAGTAATGCACTCAAAATGAATTCAGTGAACTTACTGTCACATTCACACAAACTCCAGCTGCCACCATTTTGAAAGGGGTCAACCCTTAGGGTGGTGGAAAGCATTTCTATTCTTACTGATGTCATTTAAATATGCATGTCAGGATTCAATGGCACGGTACTCCAAACGCAATTGCAAGGAACACATTGTTTCACTATTAAGTGATCTAGTTGCCAGGCTTTCAGCGAATTGCAGCTGGCTATGACAAAAACAGCTCCAAGATTTAATCAATATCATTTTCTTACTGATCAAAGAGGAGCACATGTGCTAGGCCACTTCAACTCCTTGGCTTTGCTATGCCCCAAATCATTCCAACTGAGACCTACCTATGGTTCAGCCTTTCTGTCAGTTGAAAGTTCTCTGGCACTAAGACAGCAAGCTCTGTTGAGTTGCCTATTGTTTAGCAGTTTTCAGAATTGTTTTAAAAGTATAGCTCAATTCAAAATATTCAAAATTTCGAACACAATATTTCTTCGGTGTGTTACCTGTAATATTATAATATGTATGGAAGGCATTTGTAACAGCAGGTACACACTTAATTTTTTTTAGGAATCATTTCTTCTCAAAATCATTTTGTCCCCACCACTACTCGAGGATCCATTGTAGTGCAGTTTGATATTTAAAAAATTAGAACTCTGTTTTCAGAATTTCTTTGCACATGAACAGCCTTGGTAATGCCAAATACAATCATTTGAACTCCATGTTGAAGTATACCTGTTCAGTTAATTAGAAGATTCATGCTTAAGTGGAGGGTCTCATGTGTGAAGATCATCTTTACACAAAAGAATATATTTTTCTTATCAATCATTAATATAATGTAACTGAATGTGCATCTACTGTATTTCTCTGACATTCGGCAATCATTCTACAGAAGATCCTTGCCTATCTTTTATAACTGTTGTAAAATGAAAAATAGGAGAAAGTAAGGACTGCAGATGCTGGAGAACAGAGTCGAGAGTGTGGTGCTGGACTAACACAGCCGGTCAGGCAGCATCCGAGGAGCAGGAGAATTGACCTTTTGGGCATAAGCCCTTCATAAGGAAAGATAGATTCCCCTGCTCCTCGTTGCTACCTGACCGGCTGTGCTTTTCCAGCACCACACTCTCGACTCTGAAAATTAAAAATAGACTATCCATACACATAATGGGGCAAAAGCCAAATATATGTGCATCTTAGCAGCAAATCCAGGAATAAATTCAGCAAGTGGAAGTGGATTAAAACAAACTTAAACTCAAAGATCAAACTCTTCTGTTTGTACATTCTACATATAAAATGCTTTTCAGTGACCTTAGAATGAAATATTAATCAGCCTTTCTATTAAAACGTGTAATGGGTGGCCTAATACATATCACACAGAAAATGGAATTGATTTCTGGTAAAGAACAGATTGGTTTAATTTTTATGTGTATCAACATACAAAAATGAGAAATACACTCAGTGGGTGATTATTTTCTACACATTTTAAAGCTGTATAACTATCAGGCATCACAAACTGGAAAGAAAAATGTCTAAATCTTATCTAAACAGTAACTATTTTAAAAGGTGTGTATCCAGGTCATCATCCCATCACTTTAACTTCCTCTTTGAATCTTTTAAGGCAATGGTTAAAGCACTGTGCTGTGAAGAACAGAGCTTTGTTTTGCTGCTCATGTAGCTGTATTAAGATAGTAAAGACAAGTCCCATTGCCTAACAATATCAATAGCTTGACTAAAAGCAACACCAAAATAAATTCCCCCTGTAAACTGTTCTATTTTGTGAGATGATAGCACACAATCTAATTCAATTTTTTTTTGCAATCTTCTAGTTTCAGACCAGAGGAACCCAAAAGAAAGGTAATTTTGGAATCTGCAACAAAGCATAATGCCTGCAATGGCAGAAATGCACTTGACATCTGAGAGACAATGGCAGACTGACAAAGCAATGGACAGATAAGGGTCACAGACATAGATGGAAGTGATAGTAAAATGTCAGTTGGAGCTCAGAAATGCCAATCCTGCCTGTGAATTAGAGGTTTGTAAATTCACCTTGAACTCATAATCTTAGTTGGCACTTCAATGCAGTACTTCATTAATGAGGGAGTATCACATTGTCACGGATGTAGTCCTTCAGAAGTGATGTTAGACAATGGTCCTATATGCCGTTTCAGGTGACTGTAACTTACCCCACAGTTCTTTTTGGGACACTTTGAGATTAAACATTTTCTTTATAGAAAGAAAGAAGGGGAATAGGAGAGGTTGGAAGCATTATATGAAGTACATTTAAAATTATAATTTTGTGACTGATCAATTGTTACCATGGGAAAGAGAATATTAAAACAATTAAGTTGCTTAGTTTTCATTAAATTTTGTTAAGGGATGTTTATGTGTGTTCAAAAGTTTTATTTAAAGAGAAAGGTGGAAGCTGTTAATAGCTAAGCAGGTGATGGGGTTTTTGACCATAAACATGTAAAAAGGGAATATGGGGAGTTGGTGTGCAGAAGGAGCTTTAATACAAACAGTTAAGGTGTTTGTGTGTGACAACTCTTCCAAAGTCAAAGAAAATGAAGATTTGGGGTCCTGTGCCACAGTGGTAGTGTCCCTACCTCTGGGCCAAGAGACCTGGATTCAAATCCCACCTGCTCTAGAGGCGAGTAAAAAAATCACGAAACAGGTTGGTTAGAAAATATTTCAAAAGGGCAGCACTCTTCAAAATGTCTGTTGTGATAGCGTCCTTACCTCTGAGCCAGGAGGCCTGGTTTCTGGTCCCACCTGCTCCAATGTCAATATAAGGAGTTAAGTTATCTGGTTTTGTGTGGTAACCCCTTCAGATATACAAATAATTAATACAAAGATTGGGGGCTCTTGTACCACAGTGTTAGTGTCTCTACTACCTCAAACTCAATGTCTGGGTTCAAGTTTCCTTTGCTCCATAGTTGTATAATGACATTGCTGAACAGATTGATTCAGAAAAGATCTACTTCACTAATACCAGGCTCTTATGGTGCAGTGGCTGAGCCCCTACCTTTGAGCCAGGAAGTCTGGGTTCAAGTCCCACCTGCTCTAGAGATATGACATAGCATTTCTGGATAGGTTGACTTATATAGATTAGTGCAAGAAAAGGGTGGGGGAAAATTAGAGAGGGGCAGAAAAGAACAGGGAACGGTCAAGGCGGCAGCAGAGAGGCAGAATGGAAAAACTATCAATTCTCTCAACAGACAACTAGGGTTCCAGGATATTATTTCAGGTGGGGGGCGGAGGCATGAATGGAAAGGGATAAGGAAGAGAATTAGCTCAGTTATTGTCAGGAGTCATAAAGAATGTTTGGGATGTGCTGTGCTATGAAAGAGATGTGGCTAGATGTGGTTTGTTTCTCCTTTTGAATCCCAGTTTGATAAGTCTTTGGGTAACTAGTGGCCAGATACATATTAGGAAATTTTCATCCACTATAGTTTGACTCTCGTGTAACTAATTATTTTGCAGAAATCTCCTAAAGTGCAGATTATACTGTGAGGTAGTACATCTGTCCCTAGTACAGAGTATTCCTTCTCATTTTGCAGACACTGCAGCCTGTTGATCCCATTATAATTTAGATCCATCATTCGCTCACTACTATACAATTAGAATCTCAGAATTTTCAAAGTTTTTAAAAAATTTACATTCTAACTAACCAGAAGATCTAAGCTATAGCTCCTCTCTTTAAAGTCTCTTCATCTGAAATCATGTGAAAGGGTATGGGGAAGAAACAGGAGACTGGTACTAGTTAATATCTCATTCCTGATGAAGGGCTTTTGCCCGAACGTCGATTCTCCTGCTCCTCGGATCCTGCCTGACCAGTGTGCTTTTCCAGCACCGCACTCTCGACTCTGATCTCCAGCATCATTGAATAGTTTCCTATGTGCATACTCGAGGATTAACCCTTTACCCTTCACAAACTCTCTTCTCTTCCACCATGAAATTCCATCTTAGCTGGAATGGTTGCAGAGAACTGTGCTTGTCCTACATTGGGCCCTACGCCCCAAAATCCTTTCAATTGGGGGCAGATTACTAGAAATGTATTCTCATCGCAGGGTTAACTTCAGTTCCTCTCCCAGGTTTTGACCGTGGGACAAATTAAAATGACCATAGGATTTCAAATGAAGAGTCAGGGGATTGAGCAATGGCAGAAATCTACTAAAATACAGGGGCAGCATGTGGTGTTGATGGTTGGTGTTTTCTGATTTCCAGTGGCACCAGGCAGAAGATGACTAGGGAACTTTACTGAGTGAAGAGGTCAGGAAAAAGGACTAATTACACAAAACAAAAGAAGGTATATACCTAAGAGGCAAAAGCAGTGATATTACTAAGCTGGTGATTGAGGAAATGATAACCAGAATAAATTCTAAGGTGCAACTTTTACTGTCACATCTCTTTAGCTCTTACTGGGCTGATTCAGGGCCCAATTGAATAGGTCCATTCGCAATATCTGCAGCACTAACATATAATTCCAGAATTGTGCTGAAAAGAAGAGAGGTATGACCATTTATTCATTTTTAGTAACTGGCACTTTGTTTGGATGTATTCAAAGGTTACATCTTTAAATTAACTTTCAATCAGTGTCGCACTGTGCTTTAAGAAGAACATGTCACTGGGAAGATACTCATTGAGCACAGCGGGATACTGCATCAAAACTTTACAGTTGGAGTTCCTATTCTCGAACTAATGATATTTGACAAGTTGGCATTGAAATCACCTATCAAAATGCCAAGTATTGATGTAATTTGTTCACCAAGTTTATGCTGACAAGGTAAAAATGGATTTTTGCATGACACAGCCTGACACAATGGCTTTTAATAAACTGTAAAATGGAATTTTGTGTCCTGCACATCTTTTTTTAAATGCATAATAGATAGATGTACAAAAAAAACTCAGCACTTGGTGACAGATCAGACACAATTTACATTAAGCCCCTTCAAACACATAAGAGGAATGGAAAGGTCAGTTAGGGTTTGCTTTTCGGGCTTACACTTAAGTTTCTACTGCAATCCGGACCTGTACTGTATATACCTGTTGCTGTATCTATTGCAGTGAGTCATGTGACATGTCTACATCATGCTTTTGAGTGATGGGATACTTTATTAAATGATTCAGATTGGATTTCTTTACAGCATTGACAGGTTAGATTTCCCAAGTCTAGAGAAAGCTGGCAGCTAAAGAGAGCCAGTAGCAGCTAGAACAAGCAGGTATGTGACTTTGCAAGTACGGAGAATCAGGACTGTTTCCCCTCTCCCACCTCCAAACTGTCAAAGAAACCTTCTGCCAATAATGTTCCTCCTTCCTCATTGTCGCAACCACCTGAGGCTCCAAACCCCTTGATCTTTGTCTCCTGCCTCCCAGCTTACATGCGCTAACCCTTCAACCCCAGATATTTACTGAGCATGTCAGAGCCTTCTCAGACTCAGCCTACTATCAGCTTTCTTACCCAGCAGCTAGCCAGCTTTTCAATCTGGCCGACCAAGTGGAAAATGTACTCAAAAATTACAATGAAGTTTTAGTGTTAACCTCAGAAAGATATCCACATTTCACCCCACAAGTAACTGCCCTGACCCACTCCTCCCTGTAAACATTAGGGCCATTTTGCCTTTCCAGGAATTTGATTATACAATGTCAAAACTGCAGTTTCAATAGGAATCTTATCATTACAAACTTATTATTATGATGATAGGATGATTTTTTTCCAAGCAATTCAATGATTCAAATTCCAATAAACTTACCACAGGAAGTACCGTTTTGGCAGTCACAGAAATATACATCACAAAAGGAAGTCATGTGGTCATTCAAATCTGCCACGTTTTTTGTGAAAAGCAATCCAGTTACTCCCTCTCCCCTGCTCCCACTCTTTACTCTTGATTTTTTTTCTTCTGAAGTGTTTATCAAATACCATTTTGAAGGTTAATTGAATCCACCATCACTCAGTCCATATGAATTGGCTTTAGTAAAGGTTCAAGGCTATGTGAATCAGACAATAAATGGAATACGCAAGAAAGGGGACAATACTCCTTGTACCAAGAAGAAGAAAAGCCCACAGAAATAAGGCCAAAATAGAATGTGTACAAATTGAGAGAGAAAAAAACAGTTAAGCTAACACAGATTCAGAACTCATGTGGGCCCAATCATTACTCAAGGATACAAGAACTAAAAGATTAATTTAGCTCTGCCACACACAACCACACCATCACCAACACCCCCTTCCATCATTTATCAAATGCATAGACTGCCAGCTTTGTGTCTATGTTAACTAACAACTAACAACTAACACACTCATAAAAATTTGATAGAAAACTAAATGAGGATAATTTTCTGACTTGCTCCCAGTGGGGAGCTTGGCCTGCCGTGAGAGCACATATCGTAAGTTCCAACACACATTGTGCATGATTTTATAGCCTTTCAAAATAAGGGCTGGAAAATTATACACCACGCAAGCCAAAATTTCCATTGTAGACTCTCAGTTGTCAAGACTCCCTACTAGGATGAAAAGTATGAAAATTACCTCTGACATCCCAAGATTACATTCCTTCCTCCCTTCCCCCCCCTCCCCCACCCCAACCAGTCAACTACTTCCTCCAATTGGGATAAATATGTAATATATTTCACCACAGCACGTTATTTAAAGGGATATCTTCATTACTGAAGTGTTTACTGAAGTTTCCCTCTGCTATCCACACAAGAAAGTTGAATGGCATCATGCCTAGCATGATACCGCTATTCAAATCACCTACCTGTCTTTGCAAAGAAGAAAAACATTTAATTTTAATTGGCTTATAAAAATCAAATCTTGCCTTAAGAAAGCAGATTACCAAAATAATTTTCCATGAAGTTCCAACATGTGCTTTCAAAAATAATTATTTTAAGATTAATCTAGGAATTGTAAAGAATTAGCAATGTCTTTATAATACCATCGCAGTTGCTGAGCACAATTTTTCAACTTCAACACTTCAATATTGGTAACCAATACTTCAACAGTAAGCTACAGGTCCACAATAGTACGTTAAAGTACTGATATGAATTTCATGCTTATCTTCCTTCTTATCTGCATTTAATCCTTGCATATATTTAAGTAGTAACCTTATTACCTCATGGAACATACAGTAGTGTCTTGTAATATACCAATTTCGTTTTGTTTAAGACTAAAGCTTTGTGCTAGTTATTGGTGAACTGAATGACTTGAATATTAAAAGAGCAATTTAGACACACAAAAGTTCCTTGTTCATGCGGCACTTGAAGGAAATACTTTTTTTGTGGTAAAAACACCGATTTCTGGAGAGTTGAGTGGAGGTTGTACAGCTGGAGGAGGTCACAGAAACAGAGAATGGAAATGGCATGAGCTTATTTAAAACCAAAAATGAAAATATGAAATAACTGGCACTGAGAGCAACCAGAGGTCAACAAGGAGACAGGTGTTAGGGGAGTAAAGTCTGATGCAAGATAAAGAAACAAAGGGTACTGAGGGAATGTATTTTTGGAGGGCAGACATTAGGGTGTATAGAAAATATAAAGAAAGAAAAATGTCATGGAACTTTTCTTTGAGAAGTAATGGGAGGATAAACTCTATGAGTATCAGCTTTGATTAATTGAAAACACTCCCATCTCTAAGTCAGTTGACTGTAGATGTTCATTCCAGTGCAGTACCTGATCGAGTAATCGAAGTCAGCACTTCATTGCAGTAATACTGCATTCTTACAGATACTAACTCCATGGCATGTTATGTCACAAGTTGAGAGAAACTAAGTTGTCTTGGTCAACAGTCCTCCTTTATTCAAACAGATGTTTGTAGGGTTATATGTTACTTCATTTTCTCTAAAATAGTTAAATACAGAAGTCTGAAAGAAGCTTTCAATCTTAAAAGCTGTCTCAAGGCAAAGCAAGAATGTTTCTGTAAAATGACACTAAATCTATATGATTTATACCCAATTCAGGAATTCCTCACTGAATACTGATTCAATTAAAAGGCAAAACATTGTGATGCTGAAAAATCTGAAACAAAACACAGGGAAAGTTGGAGAAACTCAGTAGGCCTAGCAACATCTGTGGAGACAGAATCAGAGTTAGCATTTCTGAAGAAGACTCATACCAGAGTTGAAACATTAGCTGTTTTTCTCCACAGATGCTGACAAACTTGAGTTTCTCCATTATTTGAATGAATGCTGTTCAGTTGTACTGTTCCTGAAACAAAAAAAAAATCTTTGTTATTATGTAATTTGCTAGTTGGCCGCAATAAGGAGAATTTAAGTGCATTGATGAAACCAACCTTCTTTATTTTCAGAATGATTTTAAAGCAAAGGATTTAAATAATAAATTACCATCAGTGAACAACTCTTTCTTTTATGCTTATTTATTCAGTCTCGAAGTAAGTAAAAGGAAATCATCTCCAACTGCCTAAGTAGACTGAGGACCTGACATGAATAACTACACAGGCAATATCACCAATGAAAAAACTGACCCAAAATGACAACAGCCAAATCAATCCACACTCTCCTGTCAATTGCTCTAGAGTTTGGTTCAATTCAACAGTTTATCCCTGGAAATTATTCATGTTGTTGTTTTATGCTCTCTCTCTCTCTCTGTCTGTCATTAGCTCTGCTCCCTCCATCCTTCATTCTACTGCCTTATCTCTAGATTTGGAATAGTCACTTTCTGTAGCCTCTTTCTGAATTCTACTTTACCCATCTGATTTTATTGTAACATGTAACCTACATTCTGTTCACCAGTCCTGCATTTGTTGATTCCATTTTTACTGCCCGTTTATTCAATTATGAAATCTTTACAAATAGTTTACATATTTCTTTTAAATTTAGAAATGTATTCACTTTAAAGATTTCATTGAGGGATGCACTGTACATGTACAGTATTTCTCATTATAATGTGTTTCTCCAGTCAAGAAATATACGAAATGACATAGATCCACTTAATATATTAATTCTCATGGAAACTGATTTGCTTAACATCCTCTCAGTTAAAATCACACTTTTTTAGGGACACAATGACATTGTTAACTGAAGAATTACTGTACACACCAAGAAAAATCATTTTCACATAATAGTTTGACCCGTGGAAATTCATTTGTTTCACTGTAGAACACATGATACCAATGATCCTCAGTACCATGGAAAATCATTGATTTGTTAATAGTTGATTTGTCCATATATAGGAGCATGACGAAAGAGGATCTCATGGACACCTCTACAACAACATTGTGGACACCAAATTTACTGACTTCAAAGATGCACTGTCCGAGGTACTGAAAGAACCCTGTGAAACAAAGATTGAGGATAGAGGTGACCTTCATTGTTGTACTACTGGTACTAAATAGCAAATACCTATGCAGAATATTTGACTCACAAGCTGCCAACTGAAGCTGAAGATCAGGATGCATTGTTCCTCCATCAGACTGAAGTAATTGACTCAAATGGAGCTGCCTGAAATAGTCTGTTCAGCAAATTCTGTCGCTCTTCAGCCTTCTGGTCACTTTAGTTGCCTAATTATTCTGTTACTGCAGCACCAAAGCTATGGGGCTGAAAACCCCTCTATTTAGGTCTCTTCCTTAATGGTATTATTTATTCCTTTTACCTTTTTTTAATGAATGCATTTAAGAAGGGAGCTGACTCAACAATCTGATACAAATGATGACAGCCTTTTGTTATGTTCTGCCAGTCTTGCTTCCATGATTACATACAAATCTGCTGATTTTGGTACAAATAAATAGGCAGAGGAAAATTCATCTCCTCATTCTTTGATTTCTGAAAAGTTTGACAATTATATTACTGTGCCAGAAGCAATATGATTTATAATAGCTTTGTAATATTTTATAAAAATCTTTCCTACCTTATCACTCAATGTGTGTAATGAAATTATTCTTTGTTTAAAATTGGATTAAATGCTACATTGAAAAGGTGCTGATGAAATATGGATTGTACCCCAGAACAGTGGCTGCCCCAATAACACAGGGTCAATAAAAATACAAACGATTTCCAGAGATAATTTAAATACATGAAATCAAATGTGTTTGTTGTCACTTCTTATCATTCAATTCCTTCACCACACTTACACACTTTCAGCATTCATTATGGGTCACTTGGTAAAATCATTGTGCACCTTAGCCACACAGATCACAGGCATTCATCAATTTCTTGTCAGTGCTGAATTTCATTGGGTTATAACTGAGATATTATAACAACTGGTCTCAGCATTCACAGGCTAGACAGGAAGTCAAAAATTATCAAAGCATAACAGGTAAAAATACAAAATTAAAGACAATGTTCACATATCAACAAATACCAGAAGATTAACCAATCATATCAGTCATACACAGTTTTCCAAAATGTTTCATCTATTATTTTGATGCTTTCACCAATTGACTAAATAAACACCTCAAAGTACAAATTATGACATTAAAATTGCATCAAAACTGAAATAATGTTTTTACACTTTGCTTATTTCCAAGGATGCTGTCAGGTGCTCAGGAATTAATGAGAACCTTCCTTGTGTACAGTATATGTTTTTGCTGAGGTATGGTCCCTAATGTTTTCTGAGATTCACATAAATGCAAAATTTTTTGTTCTTCGGTGTATCTCTGGAGTCATAATTAGTGTTGGACTCCTGGTGCAACATATGAAAGCTTGATTCATACGTATATTAACAAATTATATAATTTCCTAATCAATAAGTTCACTATTCCATTGGCAAAGGCATATTATTTTCTTACAGATAGCAAGGTGTAAAGCAACAAAGATTATATGAGAAATCTAAATTACAAGGGCTGTTTATGGAAGTCAGGTTTGTTCGTACAGAATCAAACAGCCCTTTGGCTGATTGAGTTTACACCAACAAAAGAAAATACTATTTTAAATCTACACCCGTCACATTTTGCATTATGTGGCTCATTTCAAGTGCTTATCAAGTGCCTTTTAAATGTTGTGAGATTACTTGCCTCAACTACTCTCCCAGGCAGTGCACTCCAGATTCCATCACCCTGAATGAAAGAAAATCCTAAAATCCCATTCAAACCTCCTGCTTTTCACCTTGAAATTATGCTCCTTTGTTACTGACCCTTTGCTTACGGGAAACTGATGTTTTCTATCCATGTTGTCCATGCCCCTCAATCTCATACACTCAATCAGGTCCCTTCTCAGCCCTCCCTGCTCGAAAGAAGTTGCGTTTACTCCTTTTAGGAAAGCTGTATGTTCAGGGGGAGCTAATGAAAGTTTTCAAAGTTACAGAGAAGGCTGTTCAGATGAGAACACATTTTTCCAGTATGGAAGGAAGTACTACAAATGGAAACAATAGAAAATGTTCTATATTTCTTCAGAATAAGGGAATTTAAAGGCATTGGAGAAGAGTGACAAACTCAAGCTGAGTATTAAAACAGGAAGGAATTTATACATATTGTATATATTATTTATTCAACATATTCCAAAGTAATTCACAACCTACTGAATACTTTAAGGTGCAGTTAC
This sequence comes from Chiloscyllium plagiosum, assembly GCF_004010195.1. Taxonomy (NCBI): domain Eukaryota; kingdom Metazoa; phylum Chordata; class Chondrichthyes; order Orectolobiformes; family Hemiscylliidae; genus Chiloscyllium; species Chiloscyllium plagiosum. Next base: position 52,411,522 of record NC_057724.1, read on the forward strand.
CTTTATTATAGGGGGAAACATGGCAGGCAATTTGCTTGCAGCAATACTCCACAAGCAACAGTAGGCTAAATGAGTAAGTAATTTGTTTTTTGGTGGCTCTGAAGCGTCATTCTGGATTCAAAATGTTAACTTTGCTTTTCTCTCCACAGATACTGCCAGTTCTATTACGTTTCTCCAGCACTTTGTTTCTCAGAATCACAGAAGTGTTAGGGATGGAAGAGGAACATTTCATCAATCATGTCTGTGCTGGCTCTCCAAATGACCACCATCACTTTTTACCAATTTCCTGCTTTTCCCCATACCCTATTCAAATAGTCATTCATATCACATTTCGAGGCAGTTCATTCTCAACCCTCAGTACTTACTGTATGAAAAAGGCTTTTCTTGCATCAGTTTGATCCTTTCGCACATCATTTTAAATCCATTCTGTCTACTTCCTGATCCTTTTACAAGCCGGAACAGTTTCTCCTTGCCTACTCTGTTAAAACGTGCATGATGTTGTAAACCTGTATCACATCTTCTCTTAGCCTTATTCTCTCCAAGAAAAACAGTCCCAACCTCTTCAATCTATCCTCATACTGAAGTTTCTCATCCCTGGAATCATTCTCGTAAATTACTTATTTACTGTCTCTAATTCGTTCACATCCTTCCAATATGGCATCCAGTGCTGTACACAAAAATCTGACAGATCTAAAAAGGATGGTGTCAGCTAGAACACTGGGAAAACACTACTGCTGTGTTTTTAAAACAAATCTCATTGGATCATTTAAATCCTCCTGAGCAATTACATGGCATTTCAATTTAAGATCTCTAATTTGGAAAGTGACACCCTAAGAAATGGACATATAAATTGGGAGCAACCCTCTCAAGCCTGCTCTATCATTCAATACAAGGTTTGCTTGTTAATTGATCAAATGGGATGAGGCTCTGATGTCTTAATCTCTGATCCAAAAGTGCACTCAGTGTGGTCAAAGCTCAAAAGATTAATGATCTTTTCTGTCTGAATTATTCATACCTGCTGCAAGGGATAACATTTTACTCATCTCGGTGAGATTCATAAAAGATATGAAGATATGGAGCCTGGTCTCCTCTCTTAGTTCATACTAGGGTGGAGTCAGATAGGTGACTGGCAGTCCTTCAATGTTTAACTCGTGATCTTTCTTGAGCTTACAAAGACAAGGTCGGCTTGACCTGAACAAACCTAATTCTGTTGTATCAATTCCATATTCACAAATACAGACATACCTTTCACTAAATAACAGTGAAAAACAATCAGGATAGAAACAAATTAGAGTTTCCTTCTCCCTGGCACTCAATTCAATTGTAGCATCCATTCAACATTATTGATCAAGCTGAAGATCTTCCTGGGCTGTGACAATGCAACTGTCTACTGAGTTCAACAGTCAGGCTGTAACATGCTTGTCAAACAGACACTGATGAATAACACTGGGATGGGATTAATTTAACTTTTGACACAAACAAAATGAATTGTCAAATGAGAGCTCATGAAACTTATAATCCTAGGAAGGACACTTAAATGTGAATTTCTTATTCACAGATCACAAATAGTTATTCTTTTTCCTAACCATCTAGAAATATGTACAATAATATAAATATGATTAACACCTTATTTTTAATAAAAAATGATTGTGTTGTTAATGCCATTCACTTGGAGTGTGAACTGTTTTTGAACACATTATTCTTGCTTATCCTCTGGTTTGAACTGAATTGTAGTTGTTTCTATTTTACACATTTTCATAACGTTTCTTCTGCTAAAAAGGTTTGTGCCCGCAAGACAGTTTTCTTTCAGTAGTGTATCCATTGTTTCAATATGAATTAATTTTTAACTTAGTGTTACAGTAAAATGTAGGTAGAAGAATAATCTGAGGATATTTCCATAAAATCATTAAGCAGGCACATACAAATAGCACAAATTGCTCCAATTTCTAAGCACATACAGCAACACTTGGATTCTACTAATGCTGCAAACTCAATTCTCACCAGTTATTTTTACTTTGCCAAAAGAATTAATTAAATATACAAAAAAAGCCTTGACTAAAATGCAGTTTGGTTCTTCACAGCAAGACTTGAAAGGTATGTTAAAAATTGCATTTCTACTGAAAAAAAGACACAAGGAATTCAGAGACTGCTGGAAAATCATGAAGAAAGAACAGCAGAGAGAAGGAAAGGATAAAATAAATTAAAAACAGGATCAAAAATTCTTCTGAATTCCCAACGGAATGAGTGAATTAGCAAAATCGGGTGCATCTGTTAATGAATCCCTCAAAAGGTAACAAGAGTACCTTTAATTTTGATTGCATTCTCCAATAATGCCATATATTTTTCACAGGGTAAATCCAGCTCGCACATCTAACCAGCATTTAAGTTACAATAAAATGGAGTTAACAAACTAATATATGAAGTACCTTCAGGAATTAAATTAGTTTCTGTCCTCACTAATTTCTTCATGGGTAATAAGGGGAGATGTCCTTATGAACAATAGCTTGTTGTTTTGATACAAGCAATTCATGAACTGGAGAAAGCCAAATAAATTCTGACAAAACAAATCATTAAAAAATCTTTTATTCCTTAACATAAAATGATTTGCTGAGGATTACGTTTCAATATCCAACTTAGCATTACTGAGATGTTGAAACTGAAGTGGACAATGCAATGCAAAAGAAACAAAAAAAACTACTTGTGACAGAAAATCTTGTCCTTCGCCACATCACTGATGTCAAGATGAAAGGCACAACAGAGAATACTTTTCTCTGCAGAACATCCTACATAAATGACTGTTGAGGTAATCTGTAGTTACAATTCATTTCAAGATGCCCTATACAAAAAGTTGCAACTTTTTTACTTTATTCTTTTTTTAAGATGGGGGCATTGCCAGAATTTGTTGACAATCCTTAATTGCCCTGTAACTGAGCATACAGGAAACAAGAATAGATCATTCAACCCTCTGAGTCTGCTGCACCATTCAATAATCAATCACAACTCTACATTCCCACATATCACTGTTAATCTTCCATCTACTCGATAACTACCTATTTCTGCCTTAAAAATATTTAAAGATTTTTGAGAAAGGGAATTCAAAAAAATTCTTAACTCTTTGAGGAACAAAAGATGTTTTCCCATCTCTGTCTTAAATGGGTGACACCTTACATTTAAATTATGACCTGTGGCTCTAGATTTTCATGAAAGGAAACATCCATTCAACATCCAGAACTTAGATGTTTCTGAGGCTTGCAGAGATCAGTTAATTGTCAGGCTTCTAAGGGTCTGGAGTCACATGTAGGCCAGATGTACTTCCCTAAAGGATTTTTGTGAACCTGATGGGTTTTAAAAATAATCAACAGTTGTCATGTCACCATCACTGATACCATCGGGTATTTAAGTTCCATCAGCTACCATGCTGAATTTGACCAGGTCTTCAGAGCTTTAGGCTGGGCCTTTAGATTACAACAATGCCATAGTCTCCCCTGACTTTTCAAAGAAATATTTCGAAGTGCTTTACATACAATAAATTGACTTGAAGTGCAACCATTTTGGAAATAGCAAAGAGGGTAAGTACATTCTGAACATATTGTGATTGAAGATAACAGGAATAATCTGTGTTTTCCTCAAATTTTACAAACCAACGTTTATAGGTGATTTCTCAAATTTTACTCATGGATGGCTGGTCTGGACATAACTTTGGTTGTAAAGTTTATCTGACAACATGCACCCTGAATACCTTCACTCAGGTACTGTCTTACGGAAAACAGTTCAAAACAGATCGTATGGTCAGGCAGAGTTGAATGGCTTTTGCTGACAAACATTTGTTGTTTGCCAGATGCTTGAAAAATGTAAGCTTCAGGTGAGAAAAATATGACATTTTTGACACTTAAGAATCTTGTCTGGAGTATAATGGACACTTGAGAAAAACACTGTACATAATATATACATTAAAAATTCATTTATTAAAATCCTTTTGTGATATGCCTAAATCCTATCTCATGAGTATTTCAGTATATCATACTGGAGATTAATAATTAATAAGTCATGCTATTTTCAGGTAAAGTTCGTGTAAATAACAATAAATCATTTGCAATATGTTTTAAAGAAAACACATTTGGTGCTGTTGGACTTTGTGAAGGCTGCAAGGACTATTATGTAGAAAACACTCCTCAATGACATTGCTTTGATTCTCCATAAAATTAATTGTTAATCTAATATTTTTCATTTCCTTCTTCATTTTGTGCGGTGACAGTTGATTACCCTCTGAGTGATGAATATCCTTGCCAGTCTGTAGAACATGCTTTTACCAACTATTGTTAATAACACGCTGTAGAATTATAATGAAAGCCTTAGGAAGCAGTACCAGAGCTGTGCAAGGTATATTTTTCAAATTAAGTAGCTTGTTTTACAGAGAATGATAAACTGTAATACGTATAATAAATGAGCCTTCTGCATTATAAATAATTTAAAACATGATTCATGTGAACGTTGGATGAATTTGATACCACAGATTTAGAAGAGCAAAAATAAACACGTTTCTTAGATATTAGTTTTATGGATAGTTTATGACATAAAACAATCTGACGAACCTAACGTTCAGCCATTAATGTATAATGAAGAGCTGTATTTTTGGAATGAGCTTAGCAAACAAAATAATCAAGGTTCACCCGTTACTGGTTACTCAAACTTGATTTTATCTTCTTTATAAAGAATAAAAACAAAACACTTTAAAATCATAGGTTTTCAAATGCAGCCACCTGATCCTGGAGGGACAGTATCTGCAGACCCATATCTTGATATGATTTGTTGAATTATCAATAGATTTTCCCCCATGTTTGTACAGTAATAAATATTTCAGCAACTGTACCATTATCCTTCATGTAACTTTCAAAAGACATTATCAGGAGTGTATATTTACAGAGCTTCCTTAATAGAGAGACATTTTAAAACCACTGCTTTGATTATCCTAAGATACATCCCAGAGTACTGAAGGAGGTGGCTCGAGAAATCGTGGTCGCGTTGGTGATTATTTTCCAGAGTTCGATAGATTCGGGATCAGTTCCTGCAGATTGGAGGGTGGCTAATGTTGTACCACGTTTTAAGAAAGGTGGGAGAGAGAAAGCAGGAAATTATAGACCAGTTAGTCTGACCTCAGTGGTGGGAAAGATGCTGGAGTCAATTATAAAGGATGAAATTACGACACATCTGGCTAGTAGTAACAGGATAGGTCAGAGACAGCATGGAGTTATGAAGGGGAAATCATGCTTGACTAATCTTCTTGAATTTTTTGAGGATGTAACTCTGAAGATAGATGAGGGAGATCCAGTGGATGCAGTGTACCTGGACTTTCAGAAAGCTTTTGACAAAATCCCACATAGGAGGTTAGTGAGCAAAATTAGGGCATGGTATTGGGGGAAAAGTACTAACTTGGATTGAAAGGTGGTTGGCTGATAGGAAACAACGAGTAGTGATAAATGGCTCCATTTCAGAATGGCAGGCAGTGACTAGTGGGGTACCACAGGGATCAGTACTGGGACCGCAGCTTTTTACAATATATGTTAATGATATAGAAGATGGTATTAGTAATAACATTAGCACATTTGCTGATGATACTAAGCTGGGTGGCAGGGTGAAATGTGAGGAGGATGTTAGGACATTACAGGGTGACCTGGACAGGTTAGGTGAGTGGTCAGATGCATGGCAGATGCAGTTTAATGTGGATAAATGTATGGTTATCCACTTTGGTGGCAAGAACAGGAAGGCAGATTACTACCTAAATAGAGTCAATTTAGGTAAAGGGGCAGTACAAAGGGATCTTTGTAGTCAATGAAGGTAAGCATGCAGGTACAGCAGGTAGTGAAGAAGGCTAATAGCATGCTGGCCTTCATAACAAGAGGGATTGAGTATAGAAGCAAAGAGGTCCTTCTGCAGCTGTACAGGGCCCTGGTGAGACCACACCTGGAGTATTGTGTGCGGTTCTGGTCTCCAAATTTGAGGAAAGACATTCTGGTATTGAGGGAGTGCAGCGTAGGTTCACGAGGTCAATTCCTGGAATGGTGGGACTACCTTACACTGAAAGACTGGAACGACTGGGCTTGTATACCCTTGAGTTTAGAAGACTGAGAGGGGATCTGATTGAGACGTATAAGATTATTAAAGGGTTGGACACTCTGGAGGCAGGAAACATGTTTCCGCTGATGGGGGAGTGCCGAACCAGAGGACACAGCTTAAAAATACGGGGTAGACCATTTAGGACAGAGATGAGGAGAAACTTCTTCACCCAGAGAGTGGTGGCTGTGTGGAATGCTCTTCCCCATAGGGCAGTGGAGGCCCAGTTTCTGGATTCATTTAAGAAAGAGTTGGATAGAGCTCTTAAGGATAGTGAAATCAAGGATTATGGAGATAAGGCAGGAACAGGATACTAATTAAGGATTCATATTGAATGATGGTGCAGGCTCGAAGGGCAGAATGGCCTACTCCTGCACCTATTGTCTTTTGTCTATTTAACAGGGGACGAAACGTCTGCAACACAAATTCCCAGCTCGGCGAACAGAACAACAATGAGCACCCGAGCTACAAATCTTCTCACAAACTTTGAATATTTTATTTAAGCAAAAGAGGAGTATAGGGTCAATTTTAACCAACCCAACTGACATGATGCTGTCAACTATCCATTTCAAACCCAGGTCCATTTTGACTTCAATGGAAAATAAATCAAGTAGGATTAAAATTAATGGGTGGATGAAGTCTTCTCCAAGATATTGCTGATCACCTGTCAAACAGTGGTAGCTTTCTCTGTGAAAAGGAATGCTTTGTACAGCAGCCTCTCACCTAGCTGTTTTTGGAGATTTTCAATGTAATTGATCAAAGACTTTCTAAGTTGTCAATTTCGTTAAGGACATTCTTTCCAAGTGCACCCACCATGGTAACCCTGGACAGGTGCACATGCAAAATGGAACTTGTATATTGTTGGGAAAAAAAGAACCCAGGGTTCAAAAGGCTTTTTATGATGCCTTTTACATCAGCTCAATTGCCTTCTCACCAGACTCAAAAACTATCTCTCTATTAAAGAAGCTCTGTCAATATACACTCCTGGGTCAACTGATAATGTTCTGTGAAAGTTGGATGAGGGATAATGGTGGTACAGTTACTGAATCTTTTATTCAGTAATAGATGAGGGGCCTGCCAGGAGATTATGGTAACATCAATCTCAGGAGGTTTAACTTCCACCTGCTAAAATCTGCCTCCACGTGGCTGAGAAAAATGCTGCTGTTAGTTTCAAAATTTGGGTTTCTAAGTCTTATTCCACTGTTCTAGCAGAGTGGCAATCAAACATGATCTATCAAGCTTTGATTCTGCAGTAATTAGATGATAACTTCCTATTTTTATAGAAAAAATTTTGTGTTGGTAAAGAACAAGATCAACAGATAGTGGAAAGGGAGGGTCATAGATGTCAATGATATTTATATGTGGACTCTGAATGAAACGTCTTACTTCACTATAGACACTATGAACTGGTGAAAAAGCTTATCTCCAACAATTGATAATAAACTGTATTTTGTTTTGTGCAAGAACTCTGAAGGAAACCATTAAGGAAACTTCATTCATTAATGCAAATTAATGTCAGCTTTAGTAGGAAAGAAATTTTTATTATCCATATGTAGCCAATCAGTGTCCTTTTTTGCTCTTTCCATTCATTCAACAAAAGATGGAAGTAACTTGCAAGCAGGTTTCTGTTAATTTTGCATTATAATTGGCATTTATGAGTTTTCCACAACAAATCTCAGATGACTGTTGATTGATTGATGGATTGATTGATTTATTGTCACCAGTACCAAGGTACAGTGAAAAGCTTCGTTTACGAGCAGCACAAGCAGATCATAGTAAGCAAGACTATACACATCAACAAAGACTTAGATAGAGGCATACAGGTTAAATTGCACAGGGTGTGCACTAGGCAAGATCAGCAATTATTTGAGGTTAGAGAGTCCATTCATCAGTCTAATAACGGCCAGGAAGAAGCTGTTCCTGAATCTGCTGGTGCGTGTGTTCAGGTGTCTATATTGTCTCCTGACAGAAGAGGTTGTCGGAGGTCATTACCAGGGTACATTGAATGTTTGGTGATTTTGGCAGCCTTTCAACGGCAGTGAGCCATATAAATGGAGTCCGTGGATGGAAGGTTCACGTCCATAATGATCTGGGCTGTGCACACCACCTTCTGTCGTTTCTTATGGTCCTGGGCAGAGCAGTTGTCATGACCCTGTTGCTGCATTCTTTCCTTGGTAAGAGCCTGAACAAAATACTGTTCTTGCCCCACTGATTATGTTGAATGTTTAGGATGCAAAGTTCAACCTATGGATTGAAGACGATCCGCAATGCCCCAAAGTTTGAAACTACTAGTTTTTTTTACGTTTCCACAGAATGCACATAACTCAATTGGACTATGGAATTGTGAGATAATAAGATACGTATTTAAGAAGGAAAAATGGCTTCATTACCATCACTTTCTTTAGTTAGATGCACAATTAATGGAACATTGTGCATTTCATCCATATTTATTCATGCATTGATCTGAAACCATATTGTGGGTCACCTTAATAAACATTCCATTTCATTTATTAAGCAGTTAAAGAAATTATTAAAGTAGAAGAGAAACAAATTGCATACTATTGCATTAACAAGTCTGTTTGCTAATATCACCTAATGCGATTTTACTCTGTGCACTAACTGCAAGAAATGATAATAATCGAACTGTTAAAATATATTCAGCTCCTAATATTACACAGCATGATTTCAAGCCAATAATTTTGCAAAGAGTACAATAGGTCAATGGGCGTGGGGTTGGAGGTGATAGGTCAGAGGAGAGGTTGGAGCGGATAGGTGGGAAGGGAGATTGGCAGGTAGGACAGGTCATGAGGACTTTCATATTCATGACTAGTTAGAGAGATCTAGAATGGGGCAGAAGCTCTAACCTCATGTCAACGTTCAATGTATGTATATATATTGCTATAAATAAAACGTTTTTGCTTAAAAGACCACAACCAAGCAGCATACTTTGGGAGACAAGACATCCCCAAATGACCTTCGATAGTTTGAGCAGCTAACAACAAACTGATCTCTTAATTGAAACGCCAAACCCCTCCTCCTCCACACTTACCTGATTCTAGAATATCTTGCAATCCCAATCCTGACCACTGCTGCAATTGAGATTGCTAAGACTAGAGCTGCCAGATGATCAGACTGTCTGGCAGCAATCTGAGCCAAGACTTCAGTTTGGATGAGGGGAAGAGGACCTGACTCCTATCAAAAATAATTCTTACAATGTTAAATGCCTGTTGGCTGTAAATGAATGGTGGGATGTATTCACCACCAACTCTTTCAGTGAACTGGGGTAACATCACTATCTGTCCTCGGATTTACATTTCATGACCAGCGGATATTTTAAAAATCTTTGCAATTAATGAAATACTTTTGAAGTATAGTCACTGTTATAAGAACACAGTTTACATCCACCAGATAGGGTGTTTAGCATCCCATCCAATAGATTGCACCTGAAAAAGTGCAGCACTTTCCTTAATAATGCACTGGAGCGTTAACCTAGATCTTTGTGCTCAAGTCCTGGAGAGGGCCTCATAACTACAATTTGATTGCTGAGAAAGACGAGTGTCGTAAACATGCCACAAATAATACACAAGCAATGAGATGCCACAGTTGTAATACTTAATTTTCTGCGTCAGAGGATTTTGCAGTAGCTAATAATTATCAAATTATTAAACAGCTCTTAGACTGAAAAAGAGAAGATTCTTATAAGTTTTGCTCCTGTCTATCATGTAAATACCAGCAACAATGTGCCATTTAACTAATAAGATCTGGAACTCAATGTCAATCTCAGTAATGGTGACCATGAAATGATCATTGACTGTCATGGAAAGCCATCTGGTTCATTAATACTTTTCAGAGAAGGAAACTACCATCCTTACCTGATCTGATTTACATATGATTCCACATTTAGAGTAATGTGGTTGTCTTTTAACTGCTATCTGAAATGACCTGGTACACCACTCAGGTCATGGACAACTAGAGATTGGCAATTTTTGCTGGTCTTGCCAGCAGCACCTACAACCCAAGAGAGTTTAAAACAATTATTCTAATTATGAGACAGACAATGAGAAGCTGATAGCATAGAGGCACAGTTAGTCAGTTGATTTTGAATTCACGCTGAACTTAACCATTCATCTACTCTTTGCCTGAAGTTGCCGTCACAATAAATAATGGTGAAGTATTTCATCATGAGTTTGTTGGGAAAACTTGGATCATAGTGTTAGAAAAAACCTAAATCACAAAACAAAACATTTTGAGCCTATTGTGACACAATTGGTACAAAGATTTGTCAGAAGTGAAATGGCTAAAGTGGGAATGGGGAGGTCACTTAATTTAAATGATACTTTTTTTTTAAGGATTTCCTTATATTTCTAGACATAGTTAAGCAAACCTCTACAGACAATGATAACCAGGAATTGTGATGTAAGAATATTTCTTATCTCAAAGTTTATCACTAAGATCATCACGAGTAGCTTGTTGAGTTTCATATTGACGATAACTGTTGCCACCAATTCTATTCACATCTTTTATTTCCTGTTCAATAAATTTATTTGGCCAATAACATCCAAATCTAGTTGTGACATTCCACTGCCTTTGTCAGTCAAACAAGGTCACCCAAAAGGCACTGAGAAAGGAAAAACAACAACTAAAGAAGGTTTATGTTTGATTCTTGAAAACATTAAATTTGCCTGGATACCTATGGAATTTAGAATGTTGGCTTTCTTTGTGACAAAGGGAGAACACTTTCAACTACAAAATAGTTTGTAATACAGAAACTAAAAACAAATACATAACAAAAAGGCAGTAGATCTCAGACCCATGTTATGTTCCTCTTGCTCAATGTGGGAGCTCGTGGACACAGCTAATGTTCTTAACCCTTCACGTGCAAGGAGTGCATCCAGTTGCAGCTCTTGTTAGACTGCATGACAGCAATGGAGCTGTGAATGAACTCATTTTGGAGCATACATGATGCTGATGGGAGCGTGGATAGCACATTTACTGAATTGGTCACATCACAATTCAGGATTGCTGAGAGAGAAAGGGAATGAGTGACCAAAAGGCAGAGAAAGAGCAGGAAGGCAGTGCAGGTGTCCCCTGTGGTCATCTCCCTCCGAAACAGGTGTATTGTATTGGATACTGTTAGGGGAGATAGTTCACCAGGAGAAGGCAGCAGTAGCCAAGTTCATGGCACCGTGGCTGGCTCTGCTGTTCAGAAGGGCAGGAAAAAGAGGGAAGGGCTGTAGTTATAGGGCATTCAATCATAATGGAAATAGATAGGTATATCTGTGGTCAAAAAAGAGACTCCCGAATAGCATGTTGCCTCCCAGGTGCACAAGTCAGGGATGTTGCAGATCGACTGCAGAAAATTCTCAAGTGGGAGGGTGAACAGCCAGTTGTTGTGGTGCATGTTGGTACCAATGATATAGGTAAAAAACAGAATGAGGTCCGATACGAAGATTTAGGGAGTTAGGAACCAAGTTAAAAAGTAAGACCTTAGAGGTAGTAATCTCAGGATTGCTACCAGTGCCACGTGCTAGTCCGAGTGGGAATGATAGAATATTCAGGATCAATGCGTGGCTTGAGAGATGACGCAGGAGGGAACGTTTCAGATTTTTGGGACATTGGGACTGGTTCTGGGGGAGGTGGGACTATTACAAATTGGATGGTCTACACCTGGGCTGGACTGGAACTAATGGCCTTGGGGGTGCTTTTGCTAATCCTGTTGGGGAGGGTTTAAACTAATGTGGCAGGGGGATGGGAACCAAATGAGGAGGTCAGTGGATAGTAAGGAGGTAGTAACTAAAGCCTGTAAGGAACTAGATAATGAAGTCAGTGTGACTAAGGGGAAGAATAAGCAGGAAGTGGAGGGTGAACACAGAGGGACTGGTGGTCTGAGGTGCATTTGTTTTAATGCAAGAAGTATAGTAGTAAGGCAGATGAACTTAGGGCTTGGATTAGTACATAGCAGTATGACGTGATTGCTATTACTGAGAATCGGTTGAGGGAAGAGCAGGATTGGCAACTAAATACCCCAGATATTAATGCTTTAGGCAGGATAGAGAGGGAGGTATAAGGGGTGGAGGTGTTGCATTACTAGTCAAAGAAAATATCACAGCTGTGCTGAAGGAGGGCACAATGGAGGACTCATGCAGTGAGGCAATATGGGCAAAGTTCAGAAATAGGAAGATTGCGGTAACAATGTTGGAATTGTACTACAGGCCTCCCAACAGATAGGAGGTACAAATATGTGGAGAAATCATAGAAAGATGAAGGAGCAACAAGGTGGTGGAGATAGGAAATTTTAGCTTTCCCAACATTGACTGGAATTCACTTAGTATAAGAGGTCAGGATGGAGCAGAATTTGAGAGGAGCATCCAAGAGGGTTTTCTAGAGCAGTATGTAAGTAATCCAACTCGGGAAGGGGCCATACTGCATGTGGTGTTAGAAATGAGCCCGGCCAGGTGAGCGAAGTTTCAGTGGGGGATTACTTTGGGAATAGTGATGTTAAGTTTTAGAACACTCGTAGATAAAGATGAAAGTGGTCCTAAAGGAAGACATTTCTAAATTGGGGGAAGACCAACTACACCAAAATTCAGCAGTTCATGGGGAATATCGATTGTGAGCAGCCATTTGAAGGGAAATCCACATTTGAAAAGTGGGAGGCTTTTAAAGAGAGGTTAATTAGAGTTCAGGAGAAATATGTTCCTGTGAAAATGAGGGATTGAAATGGCAAGATTAGGGAACCATGGATGACAGGTGAAATTGTGAGATTAGCTAAGAGGAAAAAGGATGCGTACATAAGGTCTAGGTGACTGAAGAAGACAAAGCTTTGCATGAATATCAGGAATGTAGTACCAATCTGAAACAAGGAATTAAGAGGGCTAAAAGGGAGCATGAGATATCATTAGCGAGCAGGGTTAAGAGAAACCCGAAAGCCTTTCATTCATATATAAGGAGCAAGAGGATTACTAGGGAAAAGGTTGGCCGATTCAAGGGCAAAGGAGGAACGATATGAGTGGAGTCAGAGAAAATGAGTGAGATTCTTGATGTACTTTGCATCGGTATTCACTGAGGAGAGGGAAATGGCAGATGTTGAGGTTAGGGATAGATCTTGGAGTCCTCTAGGTTGAGTCAGCATAAGGAGGGAGGAAGTGTTGTGTATTCTAAAAGGCATTAAGGCAGACAAGTCCCAGGTCCAGATAGAATCTATCCTAGCTTACGGAGGGAAGCAAGAGGAAATAGCTGGGGCTTTAACAGATATCTTTGCAGCATCCTTGAAAACTGGGGAGGTCCCAGAGGACTGGAGAATTGCTAATGTTGTCCCCTTGTTTAAGAAGGGTAGCAGGGATAATCCAGGTAATTATAGACCTGTGAGCCTGACGTCAGTAGTCAGAAAGCTGACTGGATAAGATAGTAAGGGATAGCATATATACCCATTTGGAAGAAAATGCACTTATCAGTAATGGGCAGCATCATTTTGTGCAGGGAAGGTCATGTTTTACAAACCTAATAGAAGTCTTTGAAGAGGTGACAAAGTTGATTGATGAAGGAAGGGATGTAGATATCATATACATGGACTTTAGTAAGGCATTTGATAAGGTTCCCCATGGTAGGCTGATGGAGAAAGTGAAGATTCATGGTGTGCAGGGTGTTCTAGCTAGATGGATAGAGAACTGGTTGGGCAACAGGAGACAGAGAATAGTAGTGGAAGGCAGTTTCTCAAAATGTAGACCTGTGACCAGTGGTGGGACCACTGTTGTTTGTGATATACATAAATGATTTGGGGGAAGGTGCAGGTTGCCTCATTAGCAAGTTTGTAGATGACACTAAGATTAGTGGAGTAGCAGATCGTGAAGGGGACTGTCAGAGAATACAGCAGAATATAGATAGATTGGAGAGTTGGGCAGAGAAATTGCAGATAGAGTTCAATCTGGACAAATGCAAGGTGATGCATTTTGGAAGATGCAATTCCAGAGAGTACTATACAGTAAATGGAAAAGTCCTGGGGAAAATTGATGTACAGAGAGATCTGGATATTCAGGTCCATTGTTCCCTGAAGGTGGCAACGCAGATCTATAGAGTGATCAAGAAAACATACAGCATGCTTTCCTTCATCGGATGAGGTATTGAGCACAAGTGTTGGCAGTCATGTTACAGTTGTATAAGACTTTGGTTCGGCCACATTTAGAATACTGCATACAGTTCTAGTCACCACATTACCAAAAGGATGTGGATACTTTGGAGAGAGTGCAGAGGAGGTTCATTAGGATGTTGCCTGGTATGGACAGTGCTAACTATGAGGAGAGGTTGATTAGATTAGGATTATTTTCATTGGAAAGAAGGATGCTGAGGGGGGAATCTGATCGAGGCCTACAAAATCATTAGAGGTGTAGACAGGGTGGATACCCAGGTGGACAACTCAAATACTAGGGGTCACGAGTTCAAAGTGAGAGGGGAAAAGTTTAGGGGAGATATACGTAGAAAGATCTTCACACAGTGGATGGTGGGTGCTTGGAGTGCACTGCCAGCGGAGGTGGTAGGGGCAGGAACGATAGCGTCATTTAAGATGTACCCAGACAGATACATGAATGGGCAGGGAGCAAAAGGATACAGATTCTTAGAAAATAGATGGCTGACTTAGATAGAGAATCTGGATCGGCGCAGGCTTGGAGGGCTGAAGGGCCTGTTCCTGTGATGTAATGTTCTTTGTTCCAAAATGTAAAGTACAATAGCCTAAAAAAACCCGAGGTAGCATACATAAATTCAAAGGTTTGATAGGAAATTTGTGAATTAATAAAATTTCAACCAATTATGGTAAATAACTTGAAACAAAAGAGGAACCTAGTCACACAGTAGACACGAATACCTATAAGCTATAAACATATGCATGGATATCAACCTTCTTCCATAGATAGCCTGCTTCATGGTATCAATATTTACAGACAAATGAAGCGGGGTGCTCAACATTTTATTATTAAGCAATGATATACAGGTATGCAGGTAATGCCTGACTTTAACATAAAATTGCAATGTTCCATCCTGCTTTTAAGAACATTTGCTTTCAATTTTTGTCTATATAAATCACAAATTTGTTACCTGAATCAAGATTTATTTCCACAAAAGTATGTTCAAATCCAACATCAATAAAACTTACATTGCAACATTTTACTAAAAATACAGATTTTAGAACTTAAAGCTTAATTAGATTGCAAATGATCAACAATACTGTCCATTTATGAAATGTACTGTATCCTAACACTGAATTCTCTCAAACCAAGAAGTGATACACTTTAATGTTAAATTATCATAGACAATTTGGAATGCATAATCTAAAATGACAATCCATTACAGTACAGGATGACTATTTTTTAGTGCTGTACTTCAGACAATATTAAAAACATCAAAAGTATTTCACTTTATGCAAAGCACTTTGAGATGTTTCAAAAGGTATAAGATATCGTATTATCACAAGTCTTTGTTGCTGATCTTTTCTGATATACAATACATTGCTGTGATGTGCTTGAAAAATGAAATTGAGGATATAATGGAGGAGCTTGTGTGCCCATAAGCATGATTTATTTCATGCTTTATATACATATTTTAAATGAGCTTTAAGTTACCTCACACGTTTAATTAAAGAATATACTGGATTAGGTTTAATGTTAGAAACAAGAATGTCCAAATATCACAAAATGTTGTCAAAATATGAGCAGAGGTAAAAGTATCAATAGAAACTAACAGGTGTAATGAGCTCAAATTCATTTTTAATCTTCCAGTACAAGAAATATTTTTGAAACAAAATATATTTTTATTTACTATTTGAGTTGCAACTGTATCATCTTTGATGATTCAATTGATAAGTTAGACGAGGAAATTGTACTGTTCATGGCTAAATACATGATGCGTAATGTATCTTCAATTCAGAACATGTTTTCAAGTTTGGAAAAATAACAGTATAATATTTTAAATTATTGACGTGACACTAATTTGGAGGAAGCTAAATATATGAATGCGTGTGATTTCCATTAAGCTCAGTTCTGAAAGCTATAAGAAGCTTGACTAGCAGAATTCATTAAACAGGTTGAAGAAAATCCACCCCCACCTCCCCCCCCCAAAAAAAACATTCTCAGTTCATTGGATGATGAATTACTGCACAAAAACAAACAAACAGTCTTTTTATGGACACATTGCTGGATGCACTAATACTTTTTTTTTAATTTACCCAGAGGCTGATGACATCTTTGCTCGATGAAGGTACAATGAGGCAAAACTTCTGCAATATTTATTCATATGTGGACCATAGAAATCATTTCAAAATAGCTATTTTGTTTCCTCAACTAATGCTAGCTACTCATCCTGAGGTTCAGTTCTCTTAGGCAATGGTAGCCTTCCAGGGTACCTGGCCTAAGATCTCTAGTCGTCAATAGAGAGCTTAGATATTGATTATCTTCAGGATATTTGACCATTCATTCACAGTGTGAGAGGTATCACTGTCAGACACGGTCTTGTCTTCTCCTGATCAATCTTTATGAATGGACTCTCTACTCTGATTCACTGAGTAGCAAGAAATCTGGGTCAAATATTTTACATAATCTTCCTTTCTCTGGGGACATTGTAACTATCTGTAGTGCCACACTGTTTTTCCTGCTAGCATGCACTAACTGATTGTCAACCAGAATCTAAACATAAGTTTCCCTTGCCTGTAATATTCTGCACCACAAATAAACTCTACATTAACCCACAAGGTCAGTAGGAAGCTCCATTGTTGTCGAATTGTACAAACATGCATATACTCTATAAAACAAATTTGAAATTAAAATTGGTAATTTGTTAAAATAGGTTATTTTATTATTTATGAAAACACGAACTACAGCTTTGGAACAAACTGTTTGCCTACTTTTCAGCATCTCAATTTTCAAGAACTAGAATCTTGATAAAGAAATCACCTTATCAAGATTGGCAATTATCCAAGAAGATTTGAATTATTGAAGTTAGACTTTTGTTTTTAAATACATTTAGGACAATAAAGGATCATTTCCTATGTGTACTATTTATGAAAGTGCTCAATCTGTGACAAAAGGTAAAATTTATGAATGATAAAATATGATTAATTGCTTCCGAGCTGTTAAGTGGACAAGCACCTGTTCAAGGTTCTCCAGCCAGCCAACCATATGATGAATGGATACAGAATATCATAAGGTAAATTCATCTTACTTCAGGATGGGAGAGAGAGAAACAGGAGGAAGATGCAAACTGACACTTCAAGCAGCAAAAGCTAAGTAATCAGGCTGCAATAATACAAGTAGAACTCATAACCAAAGTAAAGCAGTCGATTCTCTGGCTGTTTACTCATATACCCACACTGTTGAATCAGAATTGTTACAACACACAGTGCTTTTATGATTATAATTACTTGAAAATATTGAATTGACATGATTAGGATGGATTTATGAACCATGTGGAAACACTTCTAGGTTTGAGAAGAGTACCTCCTTTCACTCTGGTTATTGGAAAACATGACAGTATTATATTCAGTGCAAGAGTTCAGTAAGTGCATGTGTGAACTCCAGCAGAGGTTGCTATTAAGTTAATATTCCTTATGTTTGTCAGCTAGACACCATTACTACAGTGATACAAAATGAATATTGCTGCCTTGGAGGCTAAATTTGCAGGTTGCCAACCTCAACTGAAGTTCAGATTCACCTATTTAACCATTTTACTCTGAAAGCACTCCACAGCTCACAGCTTTAAGGTGTAAAAAAAAAGGTGAGACATTCTTAATTACTTTGCTCTTACTTTTCAAACACTTTGCCATTGCACTAGCTGCTTGGACAGAGTGGGACTTTCAACGATGTCATTTCACTCCGAATGCATTTTCCTGACCAGGACGAGTGGGAGTTGGAGAAATCAGCTGAATAATTTATACTTTTCATTTAGTACAATTAAGTATCAGAGCTTAATGACGATTGATGTGCCTCAAGAATTTTTACTGCAATAATTATCAAACCACTGGACAATCAGAGGAAAATCCCAGATGTAATATATGCAGGGCACTATAGTTATCCAGACTTTCCTTTTGTTAATAACGAAGAAGATTAACTTTCACAATTTCACCTTTATCAAGAATGAAAATATTATATATACACCAGTGAAAAACACAAGTCAATAATACCTTTTTGTGATGATTTCGTCAATTATTTTTATCCATTCATGGGACATTGGAGTCACTGGTTGGCCCAGCACTTATTGTCCATCCCTAGTCACCTTTGTGAAGATGGCAATGAGCTGCCTTCTTGAAGTGCTGCAGTTGATATGCTGTAGGTAGACCAACTATGCTGTTAGGGAGGACATTCTAGGATTTTGACCCAATGACATTGAAGGAACAGTGATATATTTCAAGGATTCAATAATGGTGATTGTACTGAATGTCAAGAGGTGATGGATAAATTCTCTCTTGTTGGAAATGGTCATTGCCTGGCACTTGTGTGATGTAAATGTTACTTGCCACTTGTCAACCCAAGCCTGGATACTGTTGAGATCTTATTGCTTTTGGACATAGACAGCTTCAGTATTTGAAGAGTTGCAAATGGTGCTGAACACTCTGGAGTCATCAACAAACATTCCCACTTCTGATCATATGATCAGTTCATTGATGAAGCAACTGAAGATGGTGGGCCAAGAACATTACCGAGGAACTCCTGCAGAGGTGTCCTGGAGCTGGGATGACTGTCCTTCAACAACCGGAACCATCTTACATTGTGCCAAGTATGACATTGACCAGAGGTGAGTATTCTCTGATTACCTAGGCGAAGGTGAGGACTGCAAATGCTGAAGATTAGAGTCAAGAGTGTGGTGCTGGAAAAAGCACAGCAGGTCAGGCAACATCCGAGGAGCAGGAAAATAAACATTTTGGGCAAAAGCCCTTCATCAGAAATGAGACTGGGAGCCTCGGGGATGGAGAGATAAATGGGAGGGGGTGGGGCTGGGGGGGAAGGTAGCTGAGAATGCAATAGGTAGTCCGATGTATAATGGAGGATGGTGGGATGTAAGGTGAGGATCGGCGGTGGGAAGGGGTTTCTGTCCTTTTTGTGGTTGGAGGGGTGGGGTTTGAGGACGAAGGTGCGGGACGTGGATGGGATGCACTGGAGAGCATCATCAACCATGCGAGGGGGAAAATTGCGGTCTTTGAAGGAGGCCATCTGATGTGTTCTCTGGTGGAACAGTTCCTTCTGGGAGCAGATGCAGTGGAGGAGGAGGAGGAATTGGGAATACGGGATAGCACTTTTGCAGGAGGCAGGGTGGGAGGAGGCGTAGTCCAGACAGCTATGGGAGTAAATGGGTTTGTAGAAAATGTCCGTGTTGAGTTGGTCACTGTTGATGGAGATGGGGAGGTCCAGGAAGGGGAGGTGTCTGAGATGGTCCAGGTGAATTTAAGGTCGGGGTGGAATGTGTTGGTGAAGTTGATGCTCCTCGTGGGAGCACGATGTGGCACCGATGCAGTCATCAATGTAGCAGAGGAAGAGGTGGGGAATGGTGCCGGTGTAATTCCGGAAGATAGACTGTCTATGGTGAAGATGAGGTTTTGCCTCCTACCCAAGGCCCACAAGCCTGATTATCCTGGCTGACCCGTCGTCTCAGCCTGCTCCTGCCCACTAAATTCACTTCCACATACCTCGATACTGTCCTATACTCCCTGGTCCAGGACTCCCCACCTTCGTTCAGGACACCACCCACACCCTCCACCTCCTCCAAGACAGAACCCCCATGGTCCTCACCTTCCAGCACACCAACCTCTGTATACATCACATCATCCGCCGCCATTTCCACCACATACAAACGGACCCCACCGCCAGGAATGTATTGCCCTACCCACCCCTATCCACTTTCTGTAAAGACCATTCCCTCCGCGGTTACCTTGTCAGGTCCACCCCAAAAACTCACCCTCTCCTCCCGGCACCTTCCCCTGGTTTGTTTCCCTGGCCCCCAATGCTTCAGGTTCACCATGGCCATGTCTCTCTACACCTCCATCCGCCATGACCAGGGGGCCTCCAAGCCCTCCATTGCTTCCTCTCCCGACATCCCCATCAGTACCCTTCCACTGACACACTAATTTGTTTGGCTGAATAATTTCTCCTTTGAATCCTCCCACTTCCTCCAGATGAAAGGGGTAGCCATGGGCACCCGCATGGGCCCAGCTATGCCTGCCTCATATTGGCTATGTGGAGGGTGAACAGTTCATCCACTTTACCAACAATTCCACCCCAACCTTAAATTCACCTGGACCATCTGAGACACATAGTGGGCGGCACGATGGCACAGTGGTTAGCACTGCTGCCTCACAGCACCAGAGATCCGGGTTCAATTCCCGCCTCAGGCGACTAACTGTGTGGAGTTTGCACGTTCTCCCCGTGTCTGCGTGGGTTTCCTCCCACAGTCCAAAGATGTGCAGGTCAGGTGAATTGGCCATGCTAAATTGCTCATAGTGTTAGGTAAGGGGTAAATGTAGGGGTATGGGTGGGTTGCGCTTCGGCAGGACGGTGTGGACTTGTTGGGCCAAAGGGCCTGTTTCCACACTGTAAGTAATCTAATCTAATCCCTCCTCTTCCTGGACCTCTCCATCTAATCAACACTGACATTTTCTACAAGTCCACCGACTCCCACTGCTATCTTGACTACACCTCCTCCCAGCATCCCTCCTGCAAAAATGCTATCCTTTACTCCCAGTTCTTCCACCTCAGCTGCGTCTGCTCCCAGGGAGGCCAGTTCCACCACAGAACACACCTGATGGCCTCCTTCTTTAAAGACCGTAATTTCTCCTCCCATGTGGTTGATGATGTCCTCCAGTGTATCTCATCCGCTTCCCGCATCTCCGCCCTCGAACCCCACACCTCCAACCACAACAACGACAGAACCCCCATGGTCCTCACCTTCCAGTACACCAACCTCTGTATACATCACATCATCCACCGCCATTTCCACCACATACAAACGGACCCCACCACCAGGAATGTATTTCCCTACCCACCCCTATCCACTTTCTGTAAAGACCACCCCCTCCGCGGTTACCTTGTTAGGTCCACGTCCCCCCCCAAAAACTCACCCTCTCCTCCCGGAACCTTCCCCTGCCACCACAGGAATTGCAAAACCTGCATCCACACCTCCTCCCCCACCTTCGTCCAAAGCCCCAAAGGAGCCTTCCACATCCATCAAAGTTTCACCTGCACTTCCACACGTCATTTATTGTATCTATTGCTCCCGATGCGGTCTCCTCGACCTTGGGGAGACTGGATGCCTACTTGCAAAGCACTTCAGAAAACATCTCCGAGACACCAGCACCAACCAATTCCACCACCTGTGGCTGAACACTTCAACTCCCTCTCCCATTCTGGCAAGACATGCAGGTCCTGGGCCTCCTCCATCGCCACTCCCTTACCACTGATGCCTGGAGGAAGAAAGCCTCATCTTCTGCCTCAGGACCCTCCAACCCCATGGAATCAATGTGGATTTCACCAGTTTCCTGACTTCCCCTCCACCCACCTTATCACAGTTCGAATCTTCCAGCTCAGCACTGCCCTCATGACCTATTCTATGTATCCATCTTCCTTCCCACCCATCCGCTCGACCCTCTTCTCGGACCTATCATCATTACCCCACCTTCATCCACCTGTTGTACTCTTAGCTACCTTCCCCCCCCCCCAGCCCCACCTCCCTCCCATTTATCTCTCCACCTCAAGGCTCCCAGCCTCATTCCCGATGAAGGACTTTTGAAATGTTGAATTTCTTTTCCTGATTACCATTGACACCAGTGTTGCTACAGCTCCTTGATGTCATTCTCTGTCAAATGCAGCCTTGATGTTAAGGCTTGTCACTCTCACCTCACCTTATGAATTCAGCTCTTTTGTCCATGTTTGGACCAAGGTAGAAATGAACAGGAACAGAGTGGTCCTGGCACAATCCAAACTAGGCATCAGTGAGCTGAATTTGCTGCACATGTGCTTCTTGATAGTATTGTTGAAGACATCATCCATACCTTTACTGATGATTGAGAGTAGACTAATGTGGCAGGAATTGGTCAGATTGAACTTGCCCTGCTTTTTGCATACGGGACAGACCTGGGCAATTTCTTCCATGGTTAGGTAGATGCCAGCATTGTAGTTGTTCTGGAATGACTTGGCTAGGAGTGCGGCAGGGTCTGAACCACCAGTCTTCAGAACATTTGCTAGAATTATCTCAGGGTGCAAAGTCTTTGCAATATCCAATATTTCCAACTATTCCTTGATATAATGTGAAGAGAATTAAAGTGGCTGAAGACTGGGATTCGTGATAATGGGGACCTCTGGAGAAGGCTAAAATGGATCATCCACTTGGCACTGTTGGCTGAAGATTGTTGAAATGCTTCGGCATTATTTTTGCACTGATGTGTTAAGGATGGAGATTGATGAGACTTGAATTGCTACATCTGTTGAAGTTGGTCCCATTTGGCACAGTGATGGTGCTACACAATGATAAAGGGCATTCTCAACGTGAAGATGGGACTTTATCTCCACAAGTGGTAATCACTCTTACTGATACCGTAATGGACAGTTGCAATTGCAGCAGGCAGAACCTGATGTCCTGAGGTTCAGAATGAATGTTGAGAACTCCTAGGGGAATTCCCTCCCACCTGTTGCCACCTTTGCTGGGTGTGAAATACCTCAAAATAGTGTGGCCTTGTCTGAGACATTATGTGTAAAGCATGATCCTCCATGACTATGTCATAGTCATTGACATTTATTTTGGTAATAGCTCCCAAATGTTAATAAGGATGACTTTGCAGGGCTGATAGGGCAGCATTTGCTGTTGTCATTTCTGGTACTTTAGTCAATGCTAGGTGTCCCATCAGTCTCGGTCCTTCTCCCCACCCCCCCCCCCCTTCCATTGGTTAATAGTCCTGGGCTTTGACTCCTGATTTTTTAAGTTGGATTCAAATTCGACCATCTGCCTTGAGGGAATTTGAAATTTGGACCAGAACATTACTTGGATACCTGGATTACTAGTCAAGTGACAATACCATCTCTTGCCCCCAGACAGCTATTAAATATTTGCATTTTAAGAAGTTGGGCATTAAATCACCACCCTTTCATTATTAACCAGTTTGCTCAATAGTAGATGGCCACAGGTTAATTTTATTTATGATTTTTTAAAAAATCAAAACTGATAGCTTAGTATGATAAAAACAAAATGTTTGGATTTAATTCCTTACATATTCGCTCATGCAAATCATTCAAAACTATAATTACAGCTTACCTTCTTATGTGAATATTTTAGAGATAAGGTATGCAGGAAAGCATGACGACTAGTGTGTGGTTTTATACACAAATCAATGGAATTATAAAGAACCCTGAAAACACCATTAAAAATTCTGGTTTATTCAAATGTTGTAAACAAAGTGAAAACTATTGTTGAGAAAGACCAATTTAAACTGCATCGTTTTAAAGAGTGAGGTCTGTCAAAATTGGTGCCATTTTTAAACAAAGATGAATGAACCTCACTCCAATGAGTAGGAGCAATAGGTCTGCAATTTAGAACAGTTCTTAATATGCATTTGTGCAGACAGAAAGATCAGTCTTCTTTGCTATCACTTCTCATTCAGCCTCATCACATTGATGATGTCCTATAGCAGTCATACAATCGATTAGCTGTGTTTTTGCCCAGTTTGTGCTGAAGGGTAATTGTAATGATTGCGAAAACAAGACCTACTAGGCTCTACATAAGCGAATTAAACATCTTTGCTTATGCTACAGTGATTTTCAAATACGTTTCCTTTTCTGTTAATATCGAGAACTGGAATTTTAATTTTTTAGGCTTTTGTGATAGGATGTGCTCACATAGTAAATACATGTACAATGAATCCAATTAACGCTAAAAGGAGGAAATTGCCAGTTAACCATTAATGACTTGCTACATTACGTGATGTGGGTTTCAAAATTTCAGATTAAGCACTGAAATACATCACAAGCACCATTAAATGTTCTTGTAATCGAAGAGGGAAGTGAAATTGGAAAATAGCTAGCCATTTACAAAATTTGATAAGAGTTAAGAAATTATGTGGGAAATTAATTGGCCATCTTCATAAATGTAGTGAGTTGGATGTCCCCACCTCCAGCCGTAAATTGAAGGTACAAATTTCCCGCCAGATAAATGCATTTTGTTGAAAAATGCTCGTGGCAGTTGGAAAGGAATACCAGTCAAAGAAGCAGCAGCACAATGTTTACCCACCAAGCACAGGAGAATGAGAGAGGCGATTGCACAGCCGAAGGAACTAGGTTTCACACCATTAGTTAAGTGACAGAATGAGAGATGAGCAACTTTGTCTCTGCTGTAGCGACAAAGAGGCAAAATGAAGCAGCTTCCGATTTGAAGAAACTTCATACTCGGCCTTAGTGCGATAGATACAGTCATTTGCACATTTTTATTTGCGTTAAAACTGTTGAAGAATGTGTGCAAGATGCACATCTGCAAATCTCCAGATGCCACTCAAGGGACTCTTCTGCCTGTGAACACGCAGTGGAAATGAGCAAGTCACACGGGATACACAAGTACACAGGTTTGTAAGCAGACAGCAGGAGTTTCTGCGGGTGCTTGGGTTCTGGGTCATTCGGATCTTTGATCATTTTTGTGTCAAGGTGATTTCGCTTTCCTCGCATTACAGCAGTACAATCTCGCCTTCAAACTGCAAATCAGCGCAGTGTGCCCTGGGGAACGACTGCATGTTGTCCTACATCCCGGGGCCCTGGGGGTCATTTACAGTCTCGACATTGTGACGACCCTGTTGCAGTGCAATAAAACGTTTCCATAACCGGCTGTTGTATTTATCCTACTGTATGTACTAAACAACATACTTAAACGCAATTTGACACATTTAACCCTCCCTCCCAACTGAAATAATATTCTCTGATAATCACGGTAATTTTGATGTTATATTTTCCTGTGATATAGCACCTGCACTTCTGAGACAAAAAAAATTCTGATTGTACAAACAGAAAGCAAGCTTGAGTTGATTTATTTATAAACCGCTGAACAATCTCTGCCCTGATAGGTTGCCGGATAGTTTTTTTTCCAGACACCCATACAGTCCAACTCCCTTGTCAATAGTTGCAAGATATTTATCGTCCGTAAAAAAAACCGCCCCACCGTTTTTCATCTTGTTCATTGCTCTTAACACTGGCCTAATTCGGGATCAGATGGAATGCACTCCTTGCTTTATTTTGGCCCGGGGATGGTTAGGGTTTATGTCCCATCAAGAGTGTGGAATGTGCATTTGTGCAGAAAGCAAAATACTGCAGCTGTTGGGAATCTGACAATGAACCCGCCAGTACTGGAAAGAGCAGGACAAGGCAGAGGGAGGGATAGAAGGTCATTGTTGGGCAGCACCGAGATGTCAATCATTTGAAGAATGAGCAACGAAACTCTGCCAGATTTTGTGTGTTTTTTTTTAAAAGCGGCTTGCAAGTAAGTTTTCAATGCGATGATCTAAACAGCTTGACACATTTGTTTTAAGTAGGGCGGACGCACTTCACACCCCATGATTCTTTGGTACTTGCTAAATGTTCAGTGATGTCGAGAACTTCCGAATTGGCGCATTAAACACAGCAGCTTCGCCAGCAACAGTCAGCAATCAAAAGCTGCTGGCGAATGAATCCTCCGAGCTTTAAAACTGCACCTCAACAGTCAATGGGGCTGGTTCGTTCAAATGTTAAGTCCTACCGCAGTGTATGCACAGCACATGCTCCCATGAATCTTTAATTACTGCAAACAGATCTGACTTTCGAGAATAGAATATACTTTTGTGCCGGGATGGCCCCAGAAGGAAGGCAAACAGGAAGTAAAGGCGAGGGAAGAGTGTCGGGGGGGGGGGGGGAAGAACGAGGGTGACAGAATGAAATTGAAGAATGAAAGGAGAGAGAGCGAGAGAAAACTTTGGGGTTTGCATTATTAAGGACACCCCACATTGCAGCCTTTCATTGTCTGTCAGAAGCGATTTGGCGCTTTAAAAAAAAAGCCGGGATAGACCCAATTAAAATAGGAAAAAGGTCACTTAAAGGATTGTTATATCCTAGACCGAGCTCTGGAAAATTAAAGAACTGTCAAAAAGAAACAAATCATCTCCAATTGGTGGGACACACAAGAGGGCAGTGGAAATGAATGGGACACGGATAGCCAGTGGCCGGTTAGGTTTAGCTGAGAGTCTGCACCAGATCAATTAGGGTTTGCACTGACAGTGTTCTCTGTCTCCCTGTCAGCCTTTATCTCTCCCTGTCTTTCCATCCAGGCAGGGAGACACGTCTGACCAGAGCAAGAGATGACAGTAGGGACACAGCTGCCGTCCCACATATTATTCCTGCTGACCTGGAGGGGACACACACGCACCGATCGCATCCCACCCCGCGTTCGGGGGAAAGGTGGGAAGCGGTGTGGGCAGCGGTTATTTTCAAAAGACAGCGCAACAAAGTGCTTCGAGATCTGTTTACTAATGAGCGAGGACCTTGCAACAACCGCAGAGTCTGTAAAATAAAAAAAAGGAGGACGCGTCGGAGCCAATCTGCAAACGTAGCCGAGACATTTTTCATCGGCACTACAGCTGGTAGAGTCCAGCATAGCTCCGATTGTGCACAAACTATAATACTCCGTGATACGAGGGGAAAAAAACTCATCTAAATATAGCGAACTGTAGATTTCCGATGTCTGCATGACATAAAAGTTCCACCAATAGAAATAAAAACCATATCGATTCGATACATTACACCTGTCATACACACAGTCAGAAAGCTACATCTTTTAATATCACTGCTGTATATCGGACTGAACAGCTCGTTTCATTGCTACGTGTATGTTACAAGATGCTTGGACTCTACACGAAGTTGATATCTGGGGAAATTTAGAGTTAACGGTTTTCATTTAGTTTCCCCCTGCCATAGTTAGCAGCAACAGCTGATAACTTTTATTTTGTTTAATTTCAATGCTTTGGACCAAAATAAAGAATGGCGGGGGGCGGGGGGAACAGCTTGTATCAACTGTACTCACAAGCATTGGTCACTGAGAAACTGTTGGAAGACTCGAGGTTGTCGACATGTGGAGTGAGAGCGAAAGGCGCTTCGGAGATGTTAGGGTTGGTGTTGTGAAGGTAAATCCCGAACCGAAAGGCGCTATTTTCCTGATCTGTACTTCTTGCGAACAGTCCGCCTGTACAGAAGTAAAAAAAATCACATTGACTTGTGCCGCATAAACCTCGCTTTTCACTCGCTGCCTCAGACGATAGCACGGTACAGAGAGACGCTTACATCAAGATGAGAACGTTTCAGTTACATTTTATTTACTTAGATGTGATTTAATAAAACTCAAGCAGGTTAACTTTCTTTTAGGATTAAGGCAAATCCCTTTTAAACAGCACCAATTACAAGGGACTTGCTTTATTTTTGAGCACATTAAAGTCGCGATCCATGATCTTAGCAGCAGCAGTCGATGTGAAGTTCTTATGTACATTTCTGCACTAGGCAGGAGTTGCTTACCTATTTGGACATTGCTGGGGAAAGCGCCCAAGGCTACACCAAAAAGCACGTTGAGTAACGGAAAGACATACTGCAGGAAAGGTCGTCCCATTTTCTCCCTGATTTCAGTTCCTTAAAACCGACTTCAAACAGGCAAGAGCACCGCTTTGGATGTAAATCCCACTCGCCCCCTTCCCTGCTCCCCCCTCTCTCTCTCTCTGTTCAAAACGCTTCAGTTATGAGCCAGGCGAGGATAAAATATTCTGCCAGAGGAAAATCGGACTATTTCACACTGGCAAAGATGGTGGTGAAGTGAGGCGGGGATTTGAACATGCGCCTCCAATTGGAGCGGCGGGGGAATATTGATCAAACTTGATCTGACGTTGAATTAAGCAGCATCTCTTAACATCCCTGCAACTGCAGAGCGGCTGCAAAGCTCAAGTACTGTGCTGGCGTTTGTCAACAGCACGATGTGCTGAATAGAAAACACAACCCTCACGTGTACTCGAAGCTTAAGAGAGATATCGCTGCGCTTTATTTTAAACCTGAGAGTCACTTATCTCAAAGCTAACAGAAACCAAAAGCGAACTTTGCATTGAATTCGGAATCGTGCCTGTACGCTTTGAAAAGTCATAGTGGGCAGAATCTGGGAGATTTGTTGTGAAGTTTAAACATCACGTCTGTTTTCAATGAAACAAAGAAATGCACAGGACTGGTAAAGAAGACCCATCAGAAACAAAATGAGGAATTTTGTAAAGAGACAGTTTTGGCGTGTTAATTGTTTCATGTTGAATGATTCAGCGACAACAACAGCCTGCATTTATATAGCCTGTTTAGCATATCAAACAGCCCCAAGGCCATTCGCAAATCCAAAACGCATATGGAGATATTCAGGGCAGGTGGCTCACAGCTGAGTCAGAGACATAGGATTTCAGAAACAACTTGAATGAAGAAACAGAGAGGCACAGTGGGTCAGGGAAGAAATTTCAGCATTTTATCCTGGGCAGCTGAAGGCAGGGGCATTTTTGAGGGGTAATTAAAATGGGGCATGCACCAAACATCACAACATCTCAATGGGTTCTGCAGCTGGACCATAGACACAGGAATGGGTGAGACTTTGGGGGTGTGGGGGGTTTAAAGTAAGAATGTAGATTTTAAGATGACATGTCAATGCAGGTCAGCAAGCCCAAGATTGATGGGTGACCAGGGCTTGAAGCAAGTTAAGTAGCAGAGGTTTGAGTTCAAGTTGGAAGGAAGCTGCAAGGTATAAAGCTGCTCAAGAGATTGTTGAATTGGCCAAGTCTGAGGTAAAGACATGGACAAGGGTTTTAGATTATTTGAGGCAGGGAAGGCAAATGGGATTGGATTAGGTTCAGATGTCTGGACGGCATGGTCGAGTTGGACCAAAAGGTCTGATTCCGTGCTGTATATCTCTTTGACTATGACTCTATGTTACAGTGATGAAAAGAGACAGTTTCAGTGCTGTTAACGGTAAATGATGATTAGCTCAGGGTCAAAGGCGGCAAGAAGATTTGACCTCAGCAAGTGGCCAGGAAGAGGGTTAACGTGAAACAAACACAGCAGATGTTGGGAATTTTAAATAAGAACAAAACTGGAGAGACTCAACAGGGCCGGGTTGGAAGGTCATCGATTTGAAACATTAGGCTTTGCTTAACCCCACTCCTCAGGAGGGTTGACAGCTAGCTGGTTAGAACCCCCCTCTCCCACAACAACAAGTGACTGCAGGCTGGGCAGGCTACATGAGCTCCTGGTGGGACTTCCACCTACTCCTGACCTCAGGAGCCCCTGGTCAGTGTCATAGATCAGCAGCTCCCGAACTCTGTAGTGGACACGCCTGGAATATAGACAGGCCCCATGGATTCTGGAGGAAGGTAAATCGGGTGTTTTAAGCTGGGCTTGTTTCGTCACCTTGAGAGGAGGTGAGGGGCTTTATAAAATGTGTGGTCAGAAGGAAGGAGTGTGCTATCTTATGTGGGTGTGGTGTTTGGGGGGGTTTAGGGCAAGGAGGCAATCCCTAGATTACATATGTATCTCACTCAGCCCAAAATGCACACCTAACATGGCATGTAATAATCAACTGATAAACTGCTTCTCACCACTCACATCGCCTGATCTGCTGAGGTTTTCCAGCACTTTTTGTTCTTATTTCAGTGCAAAGGTTTTGCAGTGTGATCAGAAGCTGTGTTTTTATTTTCCCCAATACTGGAATTCATTGAATACTGGAAGTTGGAGAAAAAGAATAACAAGCTAATGACATTACAAGCAACACTACAAGACATCCATTGGTGTTACTATCACTGAATCGCCCACTTTCAACATTCTGGGTGTTACCATTGACCAGAAACTTAGTTGGACTCACAACATACATTGGCTACAAGAACAGGCCAGAGGCTAGAAATACTGTGGTGAGTAACTCACCCCTGACTCCTGAAAATACGTTCCCCATCTACAAGGCACAAGTCAGGAGTGTGATGGAATACTCCCCACTTACCTGGATGGGTGCTTCTCCAACAATACTCTCGAAACTTGGCACCATCCAGGGGAAAACAGCCCACTTTTTTATTCACTTGTGTGACTTGTGTATAGTTGGCTGTCCAACAATTATTGCCCAACTTTAGTTGTTCTTGAAATGCGTGGCTCACTAGGCCATTTCAGAGGGCAGTTGAGAGTCTACCACATTGCTGTGGGTCTGGAATCACATGTTGGCCAGACCAGGTGAGAATGGTAGATTCCCTCCCCTAGAGGACATTAGTGAACCAGATAGGTTTTTTTCAACAATCAGCAATGGTTTCATGGTAATCAGTAAATTTTTAATTTCAGATTTTTTAGCAGATATGGTCTGTTATTGGGCTCAGAAACATTGTTTTTTAAAAGGAAAGAAGTTTAGTCTGACTGTGATTTTCAAACATTTAGATTTACAAACTAAAGCAGTTAAATTGTTTTCAACAATTAACTTATTATTTGAAGCAGTGAGCAACACAGGCATAACTAACAGAGAATACTAGAGAAAACCAACAGCATCTGTGGAGCGAGAAACAGAGATTGCTTCAGCATTCTTTATGTTTTTTTTTCAGATTTCCAGCATTCACTGTTTTTGCTTTTGTTTAAGTCACACAGGCATGACTTTCTACAATGAAACTTGAATGCTTGACTTCAAAGTATAATGTTCAGGGAAGAGTTAAATGAAAAGCTTTCAATTCATGTACAATGCAAGACTTGCTAAAAGATGTATAGATGTGATTGGCACACTACAAAACCATTGGAAAGAATAATTTCTTTAAAGTGAAATGTGGGACAAACATTTTGTCTATCAGAACTGAAGTAAAATCAGTTGTCAAAAATATGCCAGCATAATTCACAATTCTGACAGGACAGAATCAACAGTTGTACTCACTGAATTCCTGTAACTTAAAGATAGCACATTGCCCAACAGAACATATTGCTATCGTGCTCCATGGCCGTATCCAAAGGCCCTTGTCTAGCTAGCCTTTGTTTTAAAGTGGATTTTTCATCGTTGCTGTCTATTCTGTACCATGTCTTCACATCTTCCAAATGTTCAATAACTTTGTGTCAGCAGCTGATGTAAAAATGTCCTACTTAATACCTGCCACTTTATTTCCTTAAATCTTATCTCTCAATAAACATTAGCTCAAATCTGTCTTAATATTTTCTTATCTAGTTCAGCTTTATATTTTATTTGACTATGCTTTTGTAAGGTTCTTTGGAACATTTTAAAATTTAAAAGATACTGTATAGATTTTCCTGCTCCTCGGATGCTGCCTGACCTGCTGTGTTTTTCTAGCACCACTCTAATCTCGACTCTGCTTTCCAGCATCTGCAGTACTCACTTTTGCCTACTATAAAAATGCAGGTTGTTGTATCACTAAGAAGTATTAAACCATTTGGAAAATGGTTTCCCGCATTACAACAATGACTACACTTTAAAATTACTTCACTCACTTTCAGATGCTTCCAGAGGTTTGGTGGCAATGAAAAGTGCTATATAAATGCAAGTTTGTTTTGTTTTCTTATTGAAAACAGTTCAGAGCAGAATAATGCTTCTTGGAATTAGAGTACAAAGTTCTGATAGGATATTTATAGAAATTAGATTGCCATGGTGGAGAAGGAAAATGATGTATATAAGATAACAACACAACATTCTAGAAAGACTCAGCAGATCTAGCAGTGGAGTGAGAAGCAAAACAAAGTTAACACTGCAGGCTGATAATCTTTTTCTCAGAACATATGTTTGAAATGGAGTTCAGTTGTAACACAGTGTGAACCTTGAGGATTTAGTAACAAAGAAGAGAATCTTAACAGTTAACCTCTTTTTGTAAACAAAAAATGAGTGATGCTTGTTTGCCATTGGCATTTAACTGAAGTTTACAGTTTGAAGCTTTCTCTTCCCAGGCTTGGACAGTGTTAAGCAAGCTCTCTGCTGGAGAGTAAGTGAGATAAGTTAATTAAGCAATTGGTTTAATCTTATTCTGTTACTCCAAGAAAGCACATTCATTTGTGTCTCGGCTAGAGAAGGCTGGATTGCAACTTGTGATGAGTGTAAGTTTAGGAGTTGAGGGCTCTTGTGGCACAGTGGTAGTGCCTGTACCTCTGGACGAAGAGGCCTGTGTTCGAGTCCCACCTTGGTTCAGAAATGTGATACAACGTCCCCAGACAGATTGATTATAAAATTAAAAAATTGGACTTGCTGAGTAAGCATATTTAGTAAGGAAAGGAAAAAGCTGTTCCTTTTTTTCCTCTAACTTTGTCAGCCTTCAGTAGAGCAGGAGTTGAAAAACTCCATGAGAGAGGACAGAAAGCCAGCAGAAATTTAGCTCTGTGTAACTCCTCAACCACACGTGGAGAAAAATAATAGGAGATGTCACAGGGAAATGGGTGAATGATTGGTTGGCAATGATTTTGCTCGCTTATCTTGTAAAGCCAGGTTTTGGAACCAATACTGTTGGTGAACTCTCTAACCTTAATCCTAACCCTAATCCTATCCCTACCACTTTGACTATATTGAGTCAAATGGTTTTCTTGCATGTACTGAATCTCTGTTTACATCAGATCTTGTTTCTCTGGGCTGAATTGATGAAGATTTCGTTTTATTGGTCCTGACTCTCCTAAGTCCACGGCAGGTCTAGCTAATGCAATACATATAAGTATCTCTACAGGTTACCTCATACTTTCTCAGTAG
The DNA here is from genome assembly GCF_004010195.1 of Chiloscyllium plagiosum. NCBI lineage: Eukaryota > Metazoa > Chordata > Chondrichthyes > Orectolobiformes > Hemiscylliidae > Chiloscyllium > Chiloscyllium plagiosum. The sequence goes on from NC_057724.1 coordinate 52,444,372, forward strand.
TCTTACAAGATCCTCCCATTGTCTTTTCTTCAAATATAAGAACAAAGAGTAATATTTCAATATTATTTAGTCAATTTGTCAGAAATTCACTTTGAGAATTGTTTAGATGTCCATCTGCTCTCTCATTATAGGAGCACAGGAATAGGAGTAGGCCAATCTGCCCCTCAAGCCTATTCCACCATTCACTGAGATCATGGCTGATCTGTGGCAGAACTTCGTATACTTGCCTTCACCCTATATCCTTAATACCTTTGCTTAATAACAATTAATTTATCACAAATATAAAATTATCAACTGATCCAGCATCAACTGCCATTTGTGGAAGAGAATTCCAAACTTCTACCAAGCTTTGTTTGTAGAAATGCTTTGTAACATCTCTCCTGAATGGTTTGGCTCTAATTCTCAGACTATGCCATTTAATTTGTCCTTATCTACCATGTCTTTTTCTGGTAATATCTTGAAGATTTCAATCAGATCACCCTTAATGATCTAAATTCGAGAAAAAGCAGGTCTAATTTGTGTAATCTCTGAAGTCTGGGTTTCATTGTTGTTGTAGACTCACGTTGCACTTCCTCTAAGGCAGGTATATCCTTTCTAAGGTCTGGTACCCACATCTGCTCACAGTATCCCAAGTGGGGTCTAACCATAGTTTTATATAACTGCAGCATAACCTCTGTGTCCTTCTACTCTAGTCCTCCAGATATAAAGGCTAGCATTCCATTCACTTTCTTGAATATTTTCTGAACATGCATGCAACATTTTAAAGATCTTTGCATCTGAACCACACCCCCACGCCCCCAAACAAGCTTCTTTGGACATCGACTGTATATAATTTCATACCATCCAGAAAATACACTGATTTATCCTTTCTCAGTCCAAAACAGATAACCTCACACTTACATTGAACTCCATCTTCCACAGATATGCCTGTTCACTTAGTCTGTCAATATTCCTTTCTGATTTTATATTATCATCTACCCTGTCTGCAATGGTGCCTAGCCTTGTGTCTTCAGCAAAACTGGATATATGACTTCCTTTGCCATTATCCAAGTTGTTAATAAATAATATTGACACCATCATTTTCCACTACCCTTACCATTTATGTTTCTCCGCATCATTTTCCTCACAATGATACATTGTCAGCATGTTTATGTGACATAACCGATATGACTTCTTATGATCAGGATAAGCTATCAGATGAGGTACTTTGCTAACCTCCCAAATGACTTTATGTGCACTACTGAACTTTACATTCAGAGAGTTCTTTTGCAAAGTCAACAGTACCAGTACTTGATCTCCCATTTCAAAGTTTCCAGTTGCTTGATGTTTATTTGCCCGTGAGTCTTTCTAAAACTATGGGCATATAATCCACAACATTGAGAATTAATTTTTTTCATTTAAGAACTTCCCGCTAATCAATTTTAATGAACCTCTAATTTCATGACCATAAACCAATTCAAATGGGCTAACTCCAGTCTATTCATTTGGGAATCTTTGGTTGCAAGTAGGAAGAAATCTAATCCTTTGTCTCAACCCTGATGACATTATGTCTCAATTAAGGTTCTGATAGACTGACAATATCTCTGCAAAGCTCCTTGTGTATGTGAATGATACACAGTTGACATAGAATATGACAATACAGCGCAGAACAGGCCCTTCAGCCCTCTATGTTGCGCTGATCTGTGAACTAATCCAAGCTCATCTCTCTACACTATCCAATCATCATCCATGTGCTTATCCAAGGATTGTTTAAATCTCCCTAATGCGGCTGAGTTAGCCACATTGGCAGGCAGGGCATTCCACACCCTTACCACTCTCTGTGTAAAGAACCTGCCTCTGACATCTGTCTTAAATTTATCACCCCTCGATTTGTAGTTATGCCCTCTCATACAAGTTGATGTCATCATCCTAGGAAAAATACTTTCACTGTCCACCCTATCTAATCCTCTGATCATCTTGTATGTCTCTATCAAATCCCCTCTTAGCCTTCTTCTTTCCAATGAGAACAGACCCAACTCTCTCAACCTTTCCTCATAAGAGCTTCCCTCCAGACCAGGCAACATCCTAGTAAATCTCCTCTGCACCTTTTTCAATGCTTCCACATCCTTCCCGAAACATGCCGACCAGAACTGTACACAATATTCCACGTGCGGCTACACTAGTGTTTTGTATAGTTGCAGCATGTCATTATGGCTCTGGAACTCAATCCCTCTACCAATAAAATCTAACACACCGTATGCCTTCTTAACAGCACTATCAACCTGGGTGGCAACTTTCAGGGATCTATGTACATGGACACCAAGATCCCTCTGTACATTCACACTACCAAGAATCTTTCCATTGAGCCAGTATTCTGCCTTCTTGTTATTCTTCCCAAAGTGAATCACCTCACATTTATCTGCATTGAACTCCATTTGCCACCTCTCAGCCCAATTCTGCAGTTTATCCAAGTCCCCCTGCAACCTGCAACATTCTTCCACACTGTCCACGACTCCACCGACTTTAGTGTCATCTGCAAACTTAATAACCCATCCACCTATGCCTGCGTCTAACTCATTTATAAAAATGACAAACAGCAATGGTCCCAAAACAGATCCTTGTGGCTAAATACTTTCCATCAACCACCGCTCGCTGCCTTCTTTCAGTAAGCCAGTTTCTAATCCAAACTGCTAAATCACCCTCAATCCCATGCCTCTTCATTTTCTCCAACAGCCTACCATGTGGAATCTTATCAAATGCTTTTCTGAAGTCCATGTATACCAAGTCAACTGCCCTACCCTCATTCACATGCTTGGTCACCTTCTCAAAAAACTCAATGAGGTTTGCGAGACACGACCTACCATTGACGAAACCATGTTGACTATCTGCAATCAAATTGTTGCTTGCTCTATGATTATAAATCCTATCTCTTACAATCCTTTCCAAAACATTTTCTACAACAGAAGCAAGGCTCACTGGCCTATAATTACGTGGGTCATCTCTACTGCCCTTCTTGAACAAGACACAACATTTGCAATCCTCCAGCCCTCTGGTACTAAACCTGCAGACAATGATGACTTAAAGGTGAAAGCCAAAGGCTCCGCCATCTCCTCCCGAGCTTCCCAGAGAATCCTCGGATAAGTCCCATTTGGCCCAGGGGACTTGTTTATTTTCACTCCCTCTAGAATTGATAACACCTATTCCTTACTAATCTCAATCCTTTCTAGTCTAATAGCCCATATTTCAGTCTTCTCCTCTAGAATATTCTCCTTTTCCTGAGTGAAAACCAATAAGAAATATTCACTTAGCACCTCTCCGATCTCCACAGGGTCCACACACAACTTCCCACTCCGGTCTTGGACTGGCCCTATTCCGACTCTAGTCATCCTTTTATTCCTCACATACCTATAGAAAGCTCTGGGGTTCTCCTTTATTCTACCTGCTAAAGACTGCTCATGTCCTCTCTTTGCTCTTCTTAATTCTCTCTTTAAATCCTTCCTCGCTAATCTGTAACTTTCCATTGCCTCATCTGAACCATCTTGTCTCACCGTCACATAAGCCTCATTCTTCTGCTTAACAAGTGATGCAATTTCTTTAGTAAACCACAGTTCCCTTACCTTATCACTTCCTCCCTGCCTGATAAGGACATACCTATCAAGGACACGCAATATCTGTTCCTTAAACCATCTCCACATTTCGATTGTCCCCAGTGCCTGCATTTTGCTACCCCATTCTATGCATTCTAAGTCTTGTCTAATTGCATTATAATTGCCCTTGCCCCATCGATAACTCTTGCCCTGTGGCAGGTACCTATCCTTTTCCATCGCTAAACTAAACGTAACTGAATTATGGTCACTCTCTCCAAAGTGCTCACCTACAGCTAATCAAACACCTGGCCTGGTTCATTACCAAGCACCAGATCCAGTGTGGCCTCCCCTCTTTCGGCCCTTCGACATACTGTGTCTGGAAACCCTCCTGGACACATTGGACAAAAACTGATCCATCCAACGTACTAGAGTTATAGCATTTCCAACTGAAAATGTGTTGCTGGAAAAGCGCAGCAGGTCAGGCAGCATCCAAGGAACTTGTTGGCTCTTCAACATACTGTGTCAGGAAGCCCTCCTGCGCACATTGGACAAAAACTGATCCATCTGACATATTAGAGTTATTGCATTTCCAGTCAATGTTGGGGAAGTTAAAGACCCCCTAATGACCACCTTGTTCCTTTCATTCTTACCCAGAATCATTTTGCCGATCCTCTCCTCCACCCCCCTGGAACTCTGCGGAGGCCTATAAAAAACTCCCAGCAGTGTGACCTCTCCTCTCCTGTTTCTAACCTCAGCCCATGCCACCTCAGTAGATGAGTTCTCATCAAAAGTTCTTTCAGCCACCGTTATACTATCCTTGACTAACAAGGCCACACCTCCCCCTCTTTAGCCACCTTGCCTGTTCTTAATGAAAGATCTAAACCCTGGAACATGCAACATCCATTCCTCACCCTACTCTATCCATGTCTCCGAAATGGCCACAACATCAAAGTCCCAGGTACCTAGCCATGCTGCAAGCTCACCTACCTTATTCTGGATACTCCTGGCATTGAAGTAGACACACTTCAAACCAGCTTGCTGTCTGCCAGCACATTCCTGTGACCATCAAATCCTGTCTATGCCCTCGCTACTCTCATCCTTCTGTTCACTGGAACTACACCTCAGGTTCCCATCCCCCTGCTGAGCTAGTTTAACTGTTCAACTGTGTTATACCCAACTTCAACTGTTTTATACCTGAACTGCTAATTACTTCCTTGAAAACTTTACAAAAAGTTGGAACCTTGATCAGACTGTATCTTAGTTACTAGCCCATAATAAGCAAAAAGAAGCTGTGATCTTCTACCCTACTTGTAATTGTTCTTAAAGGAATAGCTTCTGAAAATTGATTTGGCATATTCGTAATTGTTAGGATATACTGATCACCTGGAGAAAGAGAGGACTGCAGATCCTGGAGATCAGAGTCGAAAAGTGTGGTGCTGGAAAAGTATAGCAGTTAAGACAGCATCCGAGGAGCAAGAGAATCAATGTTTTGAGCATAAGCCCTTCATTATGAAGGGCTAATGCCCGAAACGTCGATTTTCCTGCTCCTCGGATGCTGCCTAACCTGCTGTGCTTTTCCAGCGCCACTCTATACTGATGAACTGATTCATTTTTAGTAATAGTCTATACAATCTATTAACACTCTACTGAATAGTTCTCCAAAAACTGGTAGGGTTATGTAACGTTTCGATTACATGTTTCGATTACATGTTGACATTTTCCTACCACCGTGACATGTTTTATAGCATTGCACTGTCTTTATGAAGTCTTGAAAATGTAAAAGACTCTGTTTATTGATACTTGCATTTTCTGTATTCCTACATGTCCTGCCATAAGAATTACATGTGCTACTTGCAATATCTCCTCATGATGTCTAGAAGGTACCCCTATTTGATGAACAATTGTCTATTATTCTTTTGCAGGTTTGTGAAGATGTCTCCACTTCATCAAAACTCCACCATTAATACAACATCACTCTGGAACTCCATCAGCTTCCACTTCTGTATAAGCTGTCTGTGGTAACTAATTTAACCCTGGATAAGCTAAATGATCCTTAATTAACAAATTCATTCTAAACACCTCTTTGAACTATCCTCCTTCTTAAATATAGTTTCTGCTACCCGAATATGTGGTTTTAAAATTACTGTGACTTCTGATGATGGATTTTATTTCATAATTTCTCTGGTCACTAGACATGGGAAAATACCCACAACCTGTTCCTGAAATTGTTTCGTCTTTTTAGCCTCAACCGGACTACCTATGGTTAAAGCAAAACTATGCCTTTCACTCCTGGCAAATCATTTCCCAGAACTAAATCAATTCCATCCTCTGTTAAATTTGTTACGTACCCCAAAAACCACTACTCCCTGTAACAATCACACTGCAATTGGACCTTGTAAAATGGAATGGAGATATGGTGTCCATCTACCAACATTTGACTTTCATTGAACTCTTAAGACAGAAAACAAGATCTCAACTTTCAGCATTCTGAATTTGACAAGGTGTGGCATGTTCAATGGAAACACCTCAGCTTCTGATTTTCATCTTCACCCCCAGCGCTTGCCCTTTGAGATCTGAGGAGGAGACCTTGTGGAATTTCCAGCTATCCATTCCTTGCACTGGCTACTCACCTTCCTTTCTCTCTCCCATTTCCACTTTATGGGGATGATGAAAGAAAAAAGCTTTAGGCAAAAGAATTAACTCATAAATTGTCAGCCATTATTACTGCCTACCGAGAAATTGCAACCCTTTGGGCCTCAGCATGTGTCCTTACTGCAAAAGGTAACAAGTTTTTAAATTCCTCTAAGATAAAAACCTCAGCCAAAACTTCATATGCTTGCATTTACCTGTCAAAATTATTTTGCTTAACACTTTTTAATTCAGCACAGGTTTTACCTGGTTGCTTCCTTCTAGATCATTGCTTGTATGCCTCAGGCGCTAACTTATATGCAGCCAATACAATTTTCTTTACAATATCATAATCCTGAGAAACCCCTCTGACAATGAAGTGTAAATTTCTCGTCCTTTACTTTCCAACTTACTCTGTATGTAATGTCCAGTCCTCTTCCACTCAATAGATTTGTCAGGCTATTTTTCTCAAATGACATGAAGAATGCTTCCATATCCCTTTTTCCACCAGGGCCGTATCAGCACCTGGACATCCCCCGTTTCAACTGTATCATTTTAAGCTTGTAATATCTTAATCTCTCTCACACTTCTAATTCTAGCTTCCTCACTTCCATTCCATTCCATTTCTAGTTCATCATCTTTCTCTGTTTTTTTTACTTAAAATCTGTTTTGTCATCTCTAGTTTCTTCAGTCTCTCCTTATGATCAAGCTGCCTTGATTGTAATTGAATATAACTTGCTTCCAATGCTTTACTGACCAGATGTTTCTTCCTAACCCATGTCCGTGCTAGTGCCTCAATTATTTCTGCCTTTCTAAGTCTACCAGGCAATGCCACCTCAGGTTTATCTGCCAAATCATTCAAGCTGGCCATTGAAAGTTCCCTTAAGACTACCAGGGACAAATCTGCCACCTACAGGAAATCCTTTCATGTTTCCAATGCCTGGTCCTAAATGCAGCTCAGATTCTGGTCTTTTCCTTCCTCTGTTTTATTTCCTAATACTATACCCAATGCTTCTGTTTCAAATGAATCGATGCTAGTAAAGAGCCCAGAATGTTATTACACCTCACGGAGGAATAGTGCTGGAGATAAAGCCCCATTATTCTCAGTGTCATCATAAAAGTTACAGATTTTTAAAAAGTATGCCTTCTTCCCTAATTTACCTGACATTTAGATTCAGGTTGACACAGAACATTGACCATGTTTCTATACAGGAATGACTATTTATTAACTAAATCAACCCCAGCAAAAGGTAAATAATTATGACTGCAAATAACTCCACTAATTAAAACTCTAATCCCCTTATAAACTCCCTTTTACTCTCACATGCAGACACTAACAGGAGAAGAATACTTGGAATATGGACAGAGAGAAAAAAACTGAGAAACAAGTTTAGTAATTCCTGTTCACAAGGATAGTTGAGATACTTCTTAATAACATTGTGCTGGTCAGAATGCTGCTGCTCAGTGTCCTTCTCTGATGCTCCCACTGGTTTGCAAGAGGCCCATGGTAATTGGTTCACTTCTAAAGATCTCTGAATTATCAATTGTTACCATTTACTGCAAATACTGAATGAAAGATACACTGGTTTTCCCAACCCTTAAAGTGGCTGTTTCTGCAGACAGCAGTGATGTCCTAAGCTGTGGGTAGTCTGAAGGCTTCTCTCTATCTTGTTCACTGACCCAAGCAGTTTACAGACCCAATCACCTAAGTGTTGGCAGGACGAAGATCTTTGTCACTGGTAGCTGATCATTAATGCAAAAGGCACTCCACTTCTTGTTGCCAACAAAAAACTCCATTTGTACACAATCCTTAAGCTCCAGTTTAACTGCAACCACTGCCATAATGTACAGCTACGTAAACCGTATCCAAGTACAGGTACTTGCTGGTAAACCATGCAGCAATCCTTGCAGTCCCTGGTTTTAAAACAGCTCTTTTATGATTTCAGTCCAAAATTTTAAAAAGTTAGAAAAAATAAATTGTCTTTGCAGTGTGTCCTGTCCCACGAGCAGAACAGAATAATCAGAGGTGGTAGCTGCATAGAGATGGAAGGGAATTGTCCTGGTGGTTATTAACATTGACTCCAAACCCCATGAAGCTTATTGCATCAGGTCAAACATGGACAAGGAACCCTTCAGGTTGCTATATATCCTCATCGAAGTATTACTGTTATGCGAGGAGATCAATCCTGGTTCAATGAAAACTGTAGAATGGCATGCCAGGAGCAGCACCAGACATTTCTAAAATTAGATGTCAACTTGGTGAAGTTACAATACAGGATTACTTGTGTGCTAAAGAGTGGAAGCAGCATAGACAGTACTAAGAAATCCTGATGAAAAGCTTATGCTCGAAACATTGACTCTCCTGCTCCTCAGATGCTGCCTGATTGGCTGTGCTTTTCCAGTGCCACATGTTTTGACTCTGATCTCCATCATTTTCAGTCCTCACTTCCTCCCAGTTTTAAGAAATCTCAAACCAACACATCAGATCTAAGCCCTGCAGTCCTACAGTATCCAATTGTGAATGGTGGTGGATAATTAAGCAATTGACAGGAGGTGAGTTTCCCCTAATATCCCCATCCTCAATGATGCTGAGCTAAGCACATCAATGCAAACGACAATGCTAATGTATTTGCATCCGTTTTCAACCAGAAATGATGAGTGGATGATCCATTTTGAGGCAAAAGTGAGGACTGCAGATGCTGGAGTCACAGTTGAGAGTGTGGTGCTGGAAAAGTACAGCAGGTCAGACAGCATCCAAGAAGCAGGAGAATCAACATTTCAGGCAAAAGCCCTTTATCGTAGGACAGGTCATGAGGGCGGTGCTGAGTTGGAAGTGTGGAACTGGGATAAAGTGGGGGAAGGAGAAATGAGGAAACTGGTGAAATCCACATTAATGCCGTGGGGCTGGAGGATCTTGAGGCGGAAGATGAGGTGTTCTTCCTGCAGGAGTCGGGTGGTTATGGAGTGGTGATGGAGGAGGCCCAAGACCTGCATGTCCTTGGTGGAGTGGGAGGGGGAGTCGAAATATTCAGCCACGGGGTGGTGGGGTTGGTTAGCGTGGGTGTCCCAGAGATGTTCTCTGAAGCGCTCTGTGAGTAGGCATCCTGTCTCCCTAATATAGAGGAGACCACATTGGGAGCAATGGATACAGTAAATGCGTGTGAAAGTGCAGGTAAAACTCTGATGGATGTGGAAGGCTCCTTTGGGGCCTTGGACGGAGGTGAGGGGGCAGGTATGGGTGCAGGGTTTGCAATTCCTGAGGTGGCGGGGAAGGTGCCAGGAGAGGAGGGTGGGTTGATGGGGGACGTGGACCTGACAAGGGAGTCACGGAGGGAATGGAAAGCAGATAGGGGTGGGGAGGGAAATATATCTCTGGTGGTGGGGTCAGTTTGTAGGCTGCGGAAATGGTGGAGGATAATGTAACATATACAGAGGTTGGTGTGGTGGAAGGTGAGGACCAGGGGCTTTCTATCCTTGTTGCGGTTGGAGGCATGGAGTTCGAGGGCAGAAGTGTGGAAAGTGGATGAGATGCACTGGAGGGCATCATCAATCACATGGGAGGGGAAATTGCAGTCTTTAAAGAAAGAGACCATCTGGTGTGTGTTCTGTGGTGGAACTGGTCCTCCTGGGAGCAGATGCGGTGGAGGCAGAAGAATTGGGAATAAGGGATAGCATTTTTACAGGAAGCAGGGTGGAAGGAGGTGTAATCTAGGTAGCTGTGGGAGTCAGTGGGTTTGTAGAAGATGTAAATGTTGAGTCGGTCACCATTAATGGAGATGGAGAGATCCAGGAAGGGGAGGGGGGTATTTGAGATAGTCCAGGTAAACTTAAGGTCAGGGTGGAATGTATTGGTGGGACTGTTCAACCTCGTGGCGTTCATTTTGAGGACCTCCCACATCACAGATATCAGTCATCAGCTAATTCAATTCATTCCATGTGATACTAAGAAATGGCCAGAAGCTCTATATGCAGCACGTGCAGTTGGACCTGACAAAATTCCAGCATAAATACGGAGGATGTGTGCTCCAAAACAAGCTGCACCCCTAGCCAAGCTGTTGTAATATTGCTACAACACTGGCTTCTACCCAATAAAGTGGAAATTTGCTCAATCATGTCCTGTCCACAAAGTTGGACAAATCCAAACCAGGGAATTACTGCCCCTCAGTCTACGATCAATAATCAGCAAAGTGATGCAGGAGATCTTCAACAGCACTTTTCAGCAGGACCTCTACAGCAATAACCTACACACTGCCACTCTATTTGTGTTCTACAAGGGCCACATAGCTCCTGACCTCATTACTGTGTTGGTCTGAACATGGATAAAAGAGTTGAACTCCAGGGCAGAGTGAAGGTGGCTATTCTTGACATCAAGGCAGCATTTGACTGGGTGTGTTATAAACAATCCCTATCAAACTGGAAACAGGGGAATCAGGAAAAACCCCTTCCGCTGATTAGAGTAATACCTTGCACAAGGAAGATGGTTGCACTATCCTTCAACAAGTACAAAGACATCTCAGCAGAAGTTCCTCTGGGTGATAACCTTGGCCAAACCATCCTCAGCTGGTTTGTAAGTGATCTTCCTCCATAATAAGGTTAGAAGTGGATATGTTTGCACAATGTTCAGCATCTTTTGTGACTCTTCAGATATTGAATCAGTCCATGTCCAAACATGGCAACGTGTGGACAATATCCAGGCTTGGTCTGATCAGAGGCAAGTAATGTTTGTGTCAGTGCAAGACAATGAGTATATCTAGCAAGTGAGAATCTAATCATAGATCCTTGACATTCAACAGCACTACCACTGAATTCGCTACTATAAATTTTGTAGCAGTTACTATTGACCAGAAACTGAACTGGACATCCATATGAACACTGTGGCTACAATGTAGGTCATAGGCTAGAAATTCTGCTCTAAATTTCTCCAGTTTCCACAAAACCTGTCCACCACCTACAAGGAATGTCAGGAGTGAGATGGAATATACTTCATTGGCCTGAGTGAGTGTAGCTCCAATAATACTGAAGAAACTTGTCACCAATTATATCAAAGCAGCTTGTGGATTGGCACACAATCTACTACATTCGAAATTCACCCATTTACCATAAACACATAATTGCAGCAGCGTGAACCATCTACAAGATGTCGTGCACAATTCACTAAGGCTCCTTTGACAACACTCTCCAAATCCACAACCACAACCCCAACTCCAACTCCTGGAAGGACAAAGTTTAGCAGATGTATTAGAACACCATAAACCTGCAAATTTAATTCCAAATCTCACACCATTCTGACTTGGAGTTAAAGCATTTCTTTCACCATTGCTGGTTTAAAATCCTGAAATTCCCAAATGAACAAGCCAAATTCCAGTTAGATTTTCTGTAATATACTTGGTGGGGCTCAGCAAACATGAGCACAATGTCATCTCCAAAGATTTATAAAGACCCAACGGTTTTGCAAAACATTTGAGTAATAATATATTCATATAAATATTTTTTATTTGATGCATAATTCAATTAGTTAAATTCATTTGCATCCATACAGGCAGAGAACTGATGAGAGACCTTTACATTTTAAGTCGCTGCACACCTGTGATTAACAGGCCACAGATCAAGTCTGAGCCTAATTCTGGAACAGGCTTACCCTAAAGATAATTCTGCCGTAACTATTGATTAGCTTAATTTAGTCCACACAAGCAGTCTAGTTTAACCCACATCTTCATTCCCTTATCTGCGAAGGATGTAAACTTGAACACCTATGATGTGCACCTGGATTGAATTGAGTTTGTAGTATCAATGGAATCGAAGTGCTGCTGTCAGGACTTAACAATTTAGCAGTGATTCATCTTATTTGCACCTGCTTTTCAAATGAATTTATTTAAAGAAGGATATATTGGAATTAACCATGTTAATTGATATTATTGACCTTCAGGTTTTCTGTTTTACTGACATTGATATTAAAAATTGGTTCTTTTTGACTCATTCAATAAGCTGAAATTGGAACGGTAACACAATTTAATGAAAAAATAAAGACTGTGAATACACAAGAGGTCACAAGTCATTTTCATAGCAAGCAGATGAGAAAACAAAAACTACCTGGTCAAATTGCACATTACTTTCAATGCCTTAATATCACCTCCTGACACATCCACTGACTCTGTGTTGTCATGCTGTTGTCCAACATACAGTCCTGGATCAGCAGCAATTTTTTTTTTTCAATAAAATATTTGAAAGACTCAAATCGTTGTTTTCAGCCCTGCCAACAACTCATTACATTCCTGTTTCCTAACTACTGTCTCCAGTTGAAGTAGACTATCTTCGACCTCAGTATCTTATTTGACCCTGAGCCATGCTTCCAGATCTATTACCTTTCCATCACAAAGGCCTAGTTTTGTTTTTGTGGTGTTGCTTGTCTCCATTCATATCTCACCCTATTTTTGATGAAATCTCATCCATGGATTTGGCATATCCAACATTCATTAGACCAATACTATTCAGCCAATCTCCCATTCTTTTCAATATTCATAAACTTGACCTCAGCCTAACCATGTAAAAACAAGGGTCAAGATTAGAGTGGTGCTAGAAAAGCACAGCAGGTCAGGCAGCATCCAAGGAGCAGGAAAATCGATGTTTTGGGCAAAAGCCCTTCATCAGGAAGTGGTCACTGGCCTACATTTGGTTCTAGTTTTCATGTTCAATTTTTAACCCTGTGTTCAAATTCATCTATGACTTTGCCCCTCTCTATCATTGATACCTCTTGAAATCATACAACATTCCATAAACCATGTTCTTCCCATGTGGCTTCTTGTGCAACTATTTATATCATTTGCTGTTTGGCATCTGTGCCCGTTGCTGTATTGGCCATAAATTCTGAAATTGCCACCCTAACTCTTTCTGCCAAAGAACGTAAGAAATAGGAACATGACCATATAAGACTGCTCCACCATTTAATATGATCATGGTGACATTGGACCTCAATTCCACACTTCATTATCTTTCTTTAGCACAGTGTTAGCTCATTTGGCTGGATGGCTGGTTTGCAAGGTAAAATGATACTAACAGTATAGGTTCAGTTCCCCCATTAGCTACAGATACTATGAAGAATTCTCCTTCTCAGTTTCTCCCTTAGCCTAAGGCATGGTGACCCTCAGGTTAAGCCATCTCAGTCTAATACGAGAGCAGATACAATGACGTTACTTTAAAGCAAAGTTTTTAGTTGTCCATCCAAATAGGTTCTACTTTGGCTCGGTGTTATGTTTTATTAAATTGTCCTTCTGTAAACATCTTGGAGTGTTTTCTAAATTAATCTATAACTGCAAGTTGTTAAGATAAGGCTGGTGGCAAGGACTGCTCTATAGGTAATTAAGAAAAGAACAGGTTTGATCGTGTGGAATGTGGATAAAGGTAATTCATTCTATCCTTGTCCTTGAATTTGGAACATTGTTGTGAGAAACAAAAGTGAGGTGTGTAGTGTTGATGTTATTAAACTACTAATCTCAAGTTGCAGATAAATAATCTACAGAACATGAGTTCATTCCCCACTTTGGCAATTTGAAAATTCAATTAGAAACAATTTGGAAGTAATAAGAAGAAAATCTGGTACCTGTGCAAGCAACCATGAAGCCATTAAATCATGGTAAAATTCAATAGGTTCACTAATATCCTTCAGGGAAGGAAATTGTGCTCTGACTTGTACTTGGCTGCAGCCCCACACTAATGTGGGTGACTCTGAACTCCCCTCTGAAGTGGCCCAGCAAGTCACTGAGTTGTATAAAACCAGAATGTGGCCATCGCCATTTTAGAACTGGGAATACATGGCCTTGTCATTCGAGAATAAATTAAAGTGAAGACTTAACCTTTGCTTCAATAGGAAATATATTTACATATTTATTGTGCAAGACATTTTCATAAGTGAAGCATTGATTTCTATATGTTCACAATGCAGCCCTGTTAATAGGTTTTGATCCACAGAGATCATTACTTCATTCAGAAATTTTATTAAAATACATAAGAATGTTAGTTTTATCATTTACTTAAACTTACACAGCCTTTTTCTATCTAATTCCTGGGCAGTGCAACATTAGTCTGATATCATGTATTTCCAGAAGTTTCAGAAAAAGTAGTTTCTAGGGACCTTTGAATAATTAAGGCAGTATTTGAAAAGAAAAACCTCACTGATGTTAATAATTTAGACTTGCTGTAAAGCATTGCATCTTGCCAAAGTAAATCAAATGGCATATGCAAAATCATTTTATTGTTCAATTCAATATTGGGTGATAGAGTATTGGTAAATGGAAAAATCACTGAGTTTGTTGTTTGCTTTGTAATGACTTCATTCACTAAAATTGCTCCTTTATGTGCTATAATAGTTGGGAAGAGATGATATGGAATGTCAATGTTGTGCCCCAAATAAGAAGGATACTAAAATAAGTTCAGAAGAGATCTAGTGATATTAAGAAATTTATGAAGTTATGATTTGATTGGAAGCAGCAGTACTCACTGCACAATTTAACAAAATAACCATTGACCACAAAGAAGTATGGCTTTTTGCAGCAATTCTTTCTAATAAGAGAATGATGGCAGACTGATTGATTCATCAGAAGCATGTAGTTTCTTCAGTTCTAATGGTACTGCTAAGATAGATGGGAGTACTAGGATGCACACATAAGAAGAAATACACACAATTTGAGCCAACTCCACTGTAATTTTTACTGGACACTTACCTTAGATCTAGAAGCATGAACATTTTGTTTTCTTAGCAACTGAGCACATTATCTGGTGATGATATTGTAGCACAAGTTGATTCAAGGCTGCTGGTGCTCTAATCTGCAACACAGCCTTTCCATCTGAGGACCTTAATGGGTTCATGAGGTTTGTTGGAGGTCCATAATGTAACCCACAGTCAGCAAAAAAAGAACACCACATGAACAGGGTCTTTGGAAAAAGAAATGTGGTGTAAGGAGAGAAGGTTGGATTAAAAGTAAGTGATCTGGAAAAGTGTGCTTTTTGGTGAAAACTGTGGATGTGAAACTTGAGCAGTTTGAAGCTGTTGTCACTTAGAAATCAGTGAGTAAAACCCAAAGAAAGGTTGGATTTTTAATGACAGTCGTTCAGAGCTTTGAAGGACTTTACGGCTGAAATTAGTGCCATATGCATGAAATGGGCTATCTAGATATTTAGTGAGATCTACCTTTGTTCTATTGCTACTTAATGTGTAATTTATAGTTTACATTATCCTTTAACTTATGTTTAATTTATATTGATTTTACTTTATTCTTAAAAGAAAAGCTATAAAACGTATATATTCACTTATTGTAATTGTTCAATAAATTTTGTTCTTTACTTTCTTTGGTTTCTGAGGATCGTGTAGGTCATGCATGGTACTGAGCTTACTGTTTAGCATGCAGCCAGTCAGCATTGCAATTCACCCTGTGTTGAACGCTTCAATAATTTTGATCAAGAGGAGCCACTAAGCTTGTATGCTGCCTCTTCAACTGGATCCAGTGCAATGTCATTCCTGACTGTGAAAATAGAACCCAACACTTTGAGTTTACCCCCTATCTCTGCCTACCTGATTTTCTTAGAAGTCACTTATCAAATTGCAGCAAATGTGTCAGTGTCTTTTGTTTACACTGCTGCTCTGGGTGATATGTGAGGGTAGAAGCAGATGAACATTAGTAGTAATGTGTTGAAGAAGCTGAGTGCTGATGCAATAATTGTCAAATAAAAGCTCTTTTGAATACCTTGAACAGCAACAGTAAGCAAGTGCCTTCACACAATATCAACAATTCAAAACTGTTGAGTATTCATGTTGTGCTGAAAAAAATTAAAATTGCTCATCTAACATTGGCAGAGATTACCTGTTTTTGGTTTAAGGGATGATCACTTGAGCAGCATGTTGTGACTATCACATATTCCCTCTGTTGCCAGTAATTCCAGGTCAGAGGTTGCAAACATTGTAGGAATTTTAATGAGTAGCGCTGCAGTACAAGGAAGACTCTTGATATTTCATTCAGAAAGAAAACATTTGTTGCATTAAAATATGATGTGGAGGTGCTGGTGTTAGACTGGGATGGACAAAGTCATAAGTCACATGACACCAGGTTATAGTCCAACGGATTCACCCGGTGATGGAGCAGCATTCTGAAAGCTTGTGATTTCAAATAAACCTGTTGGACTATAACTTGGTTTTGTGTGACTTCTGGCATTAAAAATAGACAATGAAGATCTGTAGGCTTCAGTTTGAACTAAGTTTGAGCAATATTCTGTGTCACATTTGCCTTGGAGCACAAAATTGAGAAAAACTAATTTATAATGTGTAATACTGTGTCACTCAGAAATGTTCATGTTTCACCTACAATAAGTTATTTTGAGGTGGTTGTTGTGTTGACAGCCTGAGAATCTAGTATGTGTGCATAGATTATCTAACATAAATCAATGAATACCAGTCACTCTGTTTTATTGTTGGTTGAGAGAGGAAAATTGGTGACAGGACTCAAAGTATACCCTCCTTAACTTCAAAAAATATCCATGAAACTTGAGCTTACATCTGAAAAAAAGGATGAAGAGGGGCCTCACTGTAATGTCTCATTCAAGACTAGTGCTTCCAACTGTAAATAAAACCATCTTGATCAACCCTGAAGTGTCAAACTTAGATTAAGTGCTACAAATTGGGTGCAAAATTCCAATAATCTATTCAATTTGACAGAGCTAACTGCAGCTGAACTTTAATGCAGGTACATTATTATTTTTGGTAAAAGAAATTGGTAAACAGGGCAATGTAAGTTAAAGCATACAGTTTTGAAGGGGGTCCAGGCAGAAAATGATGTTGAAAGTGCTGTTAAATGGCATTTTACATTCTTATCTTTGTAAGCAGAGGCATAGACAGGACGTTATGGGTAACAGGGCAATCCCTGTAAAACTGGGTAAGGGCACTCTAACTGGAGCTAAGACAGGAGGACTGTTATGTGAAAAGAATGAAGAAGCCGAGTTATTCTTCTTTGAGCAAATACAGTTCAAGAAAGATTTGTTATGTGCCTTCAAAACCCTCAAGTGTTTTGAATGATAAATAATGTGAGGAGCTAGTTTCTTGTTGTATACAATTTGTGCTGTGAGAGCCAGCATTTGGTTAACGTTGCAACTTTCAGCAAATAGACAGCTGTACAAGATTTCGGCATTTAACTGTTGGGTTGCTAAATTCAACTCTGATAGCAATTGTGTGATGGGTGTGGGGGTGGTGGGAGGTGGACCTTGTTGCAAGCTTGTCAATAGATAATTCAAAGAGTTCAGGGGTCACTGAAGAACAGCTCATAGGTAGCAAACTCCCTACAGAAATGCACTGTTAAGCTTTGTTGCTGAGGAGGCAACTGAGGACCACTATGCAGTCAGAACTCAGGAAGAAGCTCTAGGAGTCAGAAGATGCATAATTTATAGTATAGAACATAGAGACTAGGAGCAGGAGTACATCGTACCTGCCATCCCATGAAACAGATTTATGAACCCTCACCAGTCCTCTATAGCCAACACATCTTTTCTGATATAAGGACTAAAACTGCATACAATACCCCAGGTGTGGTCTCACTACATCCTTGTACAGCTGCAATAAGGCTTCCTTGCTCCTGTATTAAAACTGTCTTGCGATAAAAGCTGATATACCATTTGCTTTCCTCACTACTTGCTGTACTTGTGTATGTTCTTTCAGTGACTACCGCACGAGGATACACGGGGCCCTGTGTACATCACCATTTCCCAAACTATTGACATTTAAATAATACTGTCATTCTGTTTTTCTTACTAAAGTGAACAACTTCATGTTTTTCTCATTTCAGGACCCTTCAACCCCATGGCATCAATGTGGACTCCACCAGTTTCCTCATTTCCCCTTCCCCCCACCTTACCCCAGTTCCAACCTTCCAGCTCAGCACCGTCCTCATGACCTGTCCTACCTGCCAATCATCTTTCCCACCTATCCACTCCACCCTCCTCTCTGACCCATCACCATTACCCCCACCTCCATCCACCTATTACACTCTCAGCTACCTCCTCCACAGCCCCAATCCCCTCCCTTTTATTTCTCCACTCCCGAGGCTCCCAGCCTCATTTCTGATGAAGGGCTTTTGCCTCAAACATCAATTTTCCTGCTTCTCAGATGCTGCCTGACTTGCTGTGCTTTTCCAGCACCACTCGAATCTTGACTCTAATTTTCATCATCTGCAGTGCCCACTTTTGCCTAACTTCATGTTTGTCACATCATATTGCCATGTATTTTGCCCACTCACTCAACCTGTCTAAATTGCCATGGAAAGTTTCTGAGATCTTCATATATTGAACGTATAATTATTTGCAATTATGTTTGACATGGACTGGTTGGACGTTTCCATGCTGTATGACTGTATGAATCTATTTGTTGAAAATAGCTGGTAACCAAGCACTAATCCCCATAGTACCCCACTTATCACCACCTTCCACCCTGAAAATGACTTATTTATTCCTACTTCCTGCTTCCTGTCTGCTAATCAATTCTCAATTCATACCAGTACAGTGTACCGATCCCATGTGCTTTGATTTTGCACAATAACTTCATATGTGAGACTTTATCAAAAGTGTAATACTCCATTTGTTTTATGAAACTCCGTTTCCTTTCATAAACCCATGCTGACTTTGTCTCATTTCATTGGCATTTTTAAAGTGTCCTGTTATCACACCTTTTGAAATAGATACTTTCCCTACTACTGGTGTTTGTCTACAATTCTCAGTTTTGCCCTTCCTTTTTTAAATATTGGGTTTACACTTTCTACCCTCTGAGCTGCCATGATTGTTCCAGAATCTACAGAATTTTGAGAGGCAGCAATCCGGATCCACTGTTTCCATGGTCACCTCCTTTAGTACTTTGTGATTTAGGTTATCAGGCACTAGGGATTTATCAACTTTCAGTTACATTAATTTCTCTAACATTTTTGCTAATGCTAATTCTGTTCAATTCTTCATTCCCACAAAACTTTTGCTTTCTTAATATTTCTAGAAAATTATTTGTCTTTCTCTATAAAAAAGGACTGAAGTAGTTGCTTGATTGCTTTGCCATTTCGTTGTTCTCTATTATCGATTCTCTTGTTTCGATGTAAAGGAAGACACTTGGTTTCACTAGTCTTTATTTTTGTATGCTTATAGAAATACTTACAAACTATTTTCATGTTCCTTACAAGTTAAATCTCTCCTTAATCAAATTTCTGCCCTCCTTTGCTGAATTCTAAACTGCTCCCAGTGCTCAGACTTGCAAACGTATTCTCACAACTGTTATATGACTCTTCTTTGGATCCAATACTATCCTTTATTTCCTTTCTTGTCATGTTCTTTCATGTCAAAGGAATGTATAATTGTAGATATGCATGAATTCATTCCATAAGTATTAATCATTGCTTATCCTCTTATATATTTTAATAAATTTACTCAGTCCATCTCCATCACTCACCTCTCATACCTTTATGATTTTCTTTTTTTTAGACTAGGACCAAAGTCTTGGATGGGTCAAATCTATTTTTTAGCCCAATGAAGAATTCTATCATGTTATGATCACTTTTTCCCCTCTGGGAACTCAATGAGAACAGCAGTTGGAAAGCTCTGTGCAATCAGAACTGAGGAAGAACTACTAGGAATTAGTGGGTACAGCTAAGCATTAGAGTTGGGAGTCAGGAAAGGTTCTATGCGCAGTGTGGATTTTGAAGAAAGAATGTGGCACTAATAATTTCGTAGAGCTGAGAGTGACAGTTGAAAGCCCACAAGCAGTCATTGGTTTGTGCAACTGATGCAAATTAAAGTTCTTCTAAAGAGGAGTCATATTCTACCCCTCCAACTTCATTTTCATTTCACCCCTCCCCTTCTTTCTAACTGTTCCTGACTTTCTGATGGTCTGCGTTGCCCTTTACAGGCTTTATGAATAAATGAATCAAAAAGAGAACTTGAGAATTTCTGGCTGATGATTAATAGATGGAAAAAAATACCGTGAGTGGTTTGATGATAGGAAAAAAAGGAAAAAGCAGAATCATATTGGACTCAAAACATTGGTGGAACCTTATCGAGGTCCAAGTAACATAATGTGTGGTGTGATTTCTGGCAGGATTAGTTGTCAGGTTGATTAAGACTAATCTCAACATCAGTATCATCTCGATCCAGCTTTTATGCCTTTCAGAAGCAATGTTATGAGTTTCCTACTCGGCCGTGATGAATTACCAATTAAGCAAAGTTATTGCTTTTTAAAAGCCTTGTTAACAGTCCGATGCTCTTCATTAATATTCAGCTTTCAATGTTACCAAACTTGCTGAATAAACTAGATATCAAGAAAACTCAACATGAAAACCAGAATGGGTACCTGGCAATTTCAGCTTATCATTTGTTTTGAAAAACTTCAGTGTTGGACAACAGGGGCCAAGGTTTCAGAGCATGCTCCATGAGCACTGGTCACACCACCCTACATCTGTAGACATTGGCATTCGATATGTGACAGTCTCTTAAAAACCCTCATGGTACTTCTCTGATTCACATATAGGATGCTGCTCTTCAATCTGCACCTCAGGCTGCACCAGCTACATTAAGGATTCTTTGCATGCAAGGATATGCATCATTTCTTCAGCTGGACCAGGTTGCATGTCTAGGCTGTTCATTCATTGTCAAAGCATTCGCTCCCCTGAGCCTTCCTTGATGCTCACAGCATCCCTGACTTGTCTTATGTTTTGTCCTTTGTCCCTTCAGCCAGAGATGCCAGGTCAAAATTACTTCTGTATTGTCTTATCATTTAGAGTAGACACAAATGCAGGAGATTTTTCAAATCTCTCTCAAGTCAAGGGAGATAACCTTCAGTCAGAGACCCCAGACAGTATGACAGGGGAAGCCTCCAATATCAATTCAGGGGCCTGGACACAACTGGTCAGACATTCAAAAAAGTCAGAGTCAGAATGCAGTCTGCATAGGGACTGAGGAGCCAAACATTATGCTGCCCAGCACCCGTCTTCACTCTTGCTATGCTACTGAGAGTTGATTTCCTCCTGGAACAAGAAAGAAACAGGTACAACAGGAGGTGAACACAGCTGTTACATTCAGTGAAGATGGGGAGGTTTCCCGAGTGAATGAGTGGGCTGTACAAAGGGAATGCAAGGTTATTGGTGTTGAGGTTTAGGGAAAATGTCAGTGGGTGTGGAAAAATGCTGCATATGATCAGGAAATTGGTCGAATCGGAGCTTTTCTGGGAGGTGGGTTGAGTAAAGCAGAGATACAGTAAGTGTGAGGTATTGGAGAGTAGATGGAGGTACTTACACTGACAGAGTGGAGAAGGACATTAACCTACCTCCTATATTGCTTGCATTTCTCTGGAAGACTGAGACTGCTCTAACCCAGGTGACAACCTCAGACTAAGCTGGTCCTGAGGAAAGACAAAGTTCCACCATTGTACCAACCCATCCAGCAGGAGCTTCAGATCCTGGCTGGCAAAACTAGATGATGATATCCCTCTGATTATCATGTCTGGGAAAGCTGTGCTAGGCAGTTCTGGAATGACAGAGTTTGTCTGAAAGTATATTCATGTTTCAAAGATGGTGTGGGTGCAAGAGATGCCAGTCATTTCTGGGATCGCTGCTAAGTCATATATTGTTTTTGGAGTGGCATGTAGTAACATGGGGCTAAAGTTGAATGTGAAGGTGCCATGAGGCAGGGTAGGTATATAATGTGGCTCATTTAGTACGATATGTCGAGAAAGTTCGCTCGTCCTTGTGGCAGTAAATATGTTCAAAACGCTCAACACAACCTGGAATGAGACAAAAAACATATTTCTTTCTATGGCTGCTGAATTTCTCGAGTACTGTCTGTGCTTACATTTAAAATTTGTTTTGATCTGTGCAACAGAGGGACTGAATAGAACATAGTAAACCCCTCCACCCTTTTAGGAAATTAGCAAGTTGACAAATTAACAATTATTTAACAAAAAAGGAGAAACTGCTTCCATTTGGAAGTGGGGTTAGTAACTAAAGACCTGCCTGACCTGCTGCGCTTTTCCAGCAACACATTTTCAGCTCTGATCTCCAGCATCTGCAGTCCTCACTTTCTCCTCCTTAGTAATCAGAGAGCACAGATTTGATGTAATTATCTAAAAAAAGTAGAAATAGCATGAGGAAAACATTATTTATTCAGTGATTTCAAATAATTGTAATTTGGAATGCAATGTTTAAAGGGTTCTAAATCCTCATCCTTCTCCTGTTCCCCCAGCTCCTCAGTGTTTGACTCATAGTTTTGTTGCCTGCTCTAATTGTGCACAGCACGGCATACCAGGATGGAGCAGCACACTCTGTTCAGACTATCCTGGAGGGCCACCCCAGACTGCTGCAGTCCTATCACCTGTGTACCACGACCTAGGTCACAACATGTGCTGCACTGGCTGGATGATCAAATGATATACTGTGTTCTGACCCCTTATCCATCCCTTATTCACATCAACCATTCAAGTTTAGCCCTTGCTTCTGAACTGGTTGTGAGCTGCCTTCTTGAACCTCTGCAGTCCATGTACTATAGGTACACGCACAATTTTTTAGATTAGGTTAGATTCCCTAGAAAACAGGCCCTTCAGCCCAACAAGTCCACACCAACCCTCCGAAGAGTAACCCACCCAGTCCCATTTCCCTCTGGCTAATGCACTTAACATTATGGCCAATTTAGAATGGCCAATTCACCTGACCTGCACATCTTTGGATTGTGGGAGGAAACCAGAGCACCATACACGGAGAGAATGTGGAAACTCCACACAGACAGTCACTCAAGGCTGGAATCGAACCTGGACCCTGGTGCTGTGAGGCAGCAGTGCTAACCACTGAGCCACCGTGCCACCCAGTTAGTTTTGACCCAGTGAAAGTCAAGACGTTTAGTATGATTTTCTTTATTGGACAGAGCAATGAGTATAGGAGTTGGGAGGTCATGTTGTGGCTGTACAGGACATTGGTTCAGCCATTTTTGGAATATTTTGTGCAATTCTAGTCACCCTGCTATAGGAAGAATGTTGTGAAACTTGAAAGGATTCAGAAAAGATTTACAAGGTTATTGCCAGGATTGAAGGGTTTGAACTATAGGGAGTGGCTGAATAGACTGGGGTTGTTTTCCCTGGAGCATCAGAGGTTGAGGGTGACCTTATAGATGTTTATAAAATTAAGAGGGGCATGGATAGGGTAAATAGACAAGGACTTTACCCTGGGGTGGGGGAATCCAGAACTAGAAGGCATCAGTTTAAGGTAAGAGAGGAAAAATTTAAAAGAGACCTAAGGGGCAAATTTTTCACACAAAGAGTGTTGCGTATATGGAATGAGCTGGCAGAGGAAGTGGTGGAGGCTGATACAATTACAACATCGAAAAGGCATCTGAATGGGTATATGAATAGGAAAGGTTAAGAAGGATATAGGCTAAGTGCTAGCAAATGAGACTGGATTAATTTAGGGATCTGGTCAGTATGGACAAATGGGACCGAAGGGTCTGTTTCCGTGCTATACATCTCTATGACTCTATAAAGGAATGGTGATATAGTTTCAAGTCAGGATGGTAAGTAGTTTTGAGGGGAACTTACAGGTAGTAATATTCCCATGTATCTCCTGTCCTTGTCCTTTCTGATGGAAGTTATCATGGGTTTTAAGTTTGCTGCTTAAGAATCTGTGGTGAGTTTCTGCAGTGCACCTCGTAGATAGTATGCACTACAACTACTGAGCATCTATGGTGGAGGGAGTGTATGTTTGTGGATGTGATGCCAGTCAAGTGGGCTACTTTGTCCTGGATGGTGTAAAACTTTTTGAGTGTTGTTGGAGCTGTGCCCATCCAGGCATACAGGCAATATTCCAACACACTCCTGACTATTGGAGATGGTCTTTGGTGAAGCAGCTGAAAGAGGATTTGACTTAGAACACGACCCTGAGAAACTGCTGTAGAGATGTTCTGGAGCTGAGATGCCTGACCTGTAACAATCACAACCATCTTCCTGATGATTTCAAGATGGTAACATTTTGCAAGCTGTCTACAGCAGGTCTTATTCTTACATATTTTATAATTGTTCTGCTCTTCTAAACTTAAATTTTGAATCTATCAGATTACTAACAATGTTCTGTTAAATCTGCTTTCAGGTTTAAGGATCCTACAACTGACGAGGCTTGATTACTGACGCTGGAACTGCAAGTCCAACTTCATCGTGAAAACCTGGAACCGAGGCATGAACAGTGTAGGACGAAGACCTGACTCCATGGTGACCCGATATTGAGGATGCCTGACTAGACTGACTGCAAGGTGCCTCGGTGTGTTTATGAATGAGACTGATGCTCAGGACAACATCAGACACACCCACTTACTTGCTGATGCTGGATCCAGAAGCCCAGAGTCCTTCCAGCCTCTCATTGGCCCGACCTCCCTTACCTCATGGAAACCTAGGACTGAGGGCAAACCAGTGTGAGAACAAGACGTGACCCCACAGTGACCCAACATTGAGGACGCCCATCCAAACCAGCCACAAGGTTTCCCCGGAGCACTCAAGGTTGTGCTGTTGCCTAGGACAGCATTGGGAGCACACACTTACCTTC
Source organism: Chiloscyllium plagiosum (assembly GCF_004010195.1). Taxonomy (NCBI): domain Eukaryota; kingdom Metazoa; phylum Chordata; class Chondrichthyes; order Orectolobiformes; family Hemiscylliidae; genus Chiloscyllium; species Chiloscyllium plagiosum. The sequence continues at coordinate 52,469,150 of NC_057724.1, forward strand.
TGGAGCAGCAGGATTCCCTCACTGACACAAGCAATCGATTAAGATTAGTCACCCACACAGGAAATATGTTATGCATTCTGGACTTCAGGTGAGAGTGAAACCTCAGGGTTTCAACTTCCCCGCTCCCCAGCATACTCTGGTAAACATCTAAGCCATTGAGAACAAAATGGATGATGTTAAAGCTAGACTCGCCTTGCAATGGGAACTGAAAGACGGCTGTGTGCTCAGTTTTACAGAGGCATGACTCATTCCTGCTACATCAGACTGTGCTTTACAATCTGAGGGTTTCTCAGTTCACTGAATGGACCACTCAACATTCTCGGGCAAGGCAAGTGGCAGTGATCTGCTTCATGATCAACCTCTCCTGGTGCTCTGACACGGAGACCCTGGCAAGTTACTGCTCCCTTGAGCTAGAATATCTCATAGTAAAGTGCCGTCCCTGCTACCTGCAGGGTGGAGTCACCTCCACAGCAGTTTACACCCCGCCCCATACATTGTATGAAATATACAACACCACAAATAGTCTTGAGACAGAATACCCCGAAGCCTTGTTCCTTGTAGCCAGTGACTTCAACCAGGCCAATCGCAAGAGCATGTTGCCAAAATACACCATCAACGCATCTCCCGACCCACCAGAGGTCCAATCATCCTTGACCATTGCTACCCAACTATCAAAGATATCTACCAATCCATACCCCGTCCGCATTTTGGAAAATCAGATCACAACGCTGTGCTCCTTTTTTGGGCTTCCTAGCAGAAATTGAAAAGCGAGGACACAGTACAGGAAGTAGTGCAGTGTTGGTCTGAGGTAATGGCAAGGCTTCTATGGGACTGCTTAGAGTCAGTAGACTGATGCATATTCAAGAACTCAACATTCAACCTAAATGAGTATGCCACTACCATTCTAGACTTCATTAGTAAGCGTGCAGAAGACTGCATATGAAGAAGTTAATCCAAATGTACCCTTACCGGAAAGCATGGATAAACCAGGAGATCCACTGCCGACTAAAGTCCAGGTCTGAGGCATACAAGTTGGGCAACCTGACAGGAAATCCAGGTGCAACCTTCGCCAGACCAGCCTTCCCTCCATTGGCTCCAACTATACTTCCTGCTGCCTCAGGAAAGCAACTAACATATTTAAAGACCCCTCCTACCCTAGTTGTACTCTCTTCCAACCTCTTCCGTCGGGCAGAAGATATAAACGTTTGAATGTGAGCAGATTCAAGAATAGCTTCTTCCTCGCTGTTATCAGACTTTTGAACGGAGTCCTCAAATGTTAATTCTGATCTCTCTCTCTCTTTGTCTTCTCTGGGATTTTAACACTGTACTCTGCACTCTGCTCTGCTACCCTGATATACTTTATATGATACAATTTGCCCATATAGTGCAAAACAAAACTTTTCACTGTATCTTAGTACGTGACAACAATCAATTGATATGCCTGATATGACTCTAACCAGCAGACAGTTTAGCCCTGATTCCCATTGATTCCAGTTTTACTAAGGTTCCTTGATGCCTACTCAGTCGAATGAGGCCTTGATATTAAGGGCTGTTACTCTCACCTTACCACTGGAACTTAGTGCTTTTGTCTATGTCTGGCCTTTTAATTTCTGTTACAAATCTTGCCATAGCCTACATTGCTCAAACCTCAATATGATTCTGCTTATTTTCTATGAAAGTGGATAGTATTAGTTGATGGAGTATGTGACAAACTGAAGGACAACTCTTGAAATCAAATGATTATTCAATGCTCAGTATTTGCCTTCACTTCTAATTTAAGCAGCATATCTACGTAGCTCACACCATTCTTTATTCATGTCCGGCTTTCTACCGATGCCATTCATCGACTCAACTATAGTGCATGGCCTCAACATCACTCATGGTGCTAAGACAGTTCCAGTGTATGCTTGACTCTTGTCTGAACTGACCCCATATGGATGGAATTTCACATGACCCCCCCACTGGCAATGACCTGAAACCTCCCGCAGCACAGTTTGAGCTGGCTGACAAAGATAGCCTACATGCCATTTCATTCAATGTGGGATCGCACAGCTTGAGAGGGGAGGGAGACGAATCTGGAGGCTTGAAGGGCTGAGTGAGGGAATCCTGAGGCTGTGGCAGGAGATACTTGGGTTCCCAAGGTCCTAAGACAGTGAAGGGGGAGAAATGGAATGGAACAAGTTGGTTTCCATGATATGACTGGAGGAATAGAAAGAGGGTTTCTGGAGGTTTTGGAGAGAGAGGGAGTCAGGTCCTTGAGCCTGAGTAGGGAGGGAGTGACCTATAGGGGAGAAGATCCCACATCCTGTTCTGAAGAGATTTCCAGAATTTAACCCAGCAATAGTGAAGGAATAGTAACATAATTTGTTAAGCCCATCTTGAGAATGTTATTGATAGTAAGACTGCCATTGCTGCTAGGGTCAGCACAAGAGAGAGGGGTGTGTGCATGTGCATGCGTGTGAGAGAAGCTGTATCTGCACTGTTATCTAATACATACTGTATTTCTCAGTGTCCATTTTACGTTGTGGGGGTTGATCACATTTGACATTTATTGCTTATCAGCTGAGTCTTTGTTTTCTGCATCCACACAGCATGCTTCGCACGGCATCTGAATAGCCAGCGGCTAACTGAAGAAGCGACAGCAAAGGAGCTGCAGAAGATGAACAGCTATATATCAGACAAAATACTGGACCTAAACAGGAAACTACAGATCTCAGGCACTGAAATCTGTGTATTGTTTTTTATTCAGTAAATTCACTCATTGTTCATTCTGAATTACCGAATCATAGTTTTATTTTTCTGGGGGTGGTGGTGATCTCTTAAATGTTATATCCATTGCTTTTGAAAGAATCATTCATTTTCAGCTTTTCACTGTTCTTTTTTTTAACTGTGTAAAGCTAAAACTGTTGTCTTCATAATATCACAGTTATTAACCTATTGTCACATTTTCAGTGTTCTCTGGCTTTTGGATGTCTTAAAAATTATTATTTAAAATGATACATGTTTTCCACAATTTCAATTTACATTTATTTCCACATTTTCTTAACAAAAGGTTAAAAGAATGTCCTCAATAAATTGTGCATTTACTTCACTTCTGTTACAATAAAGGTCACATTCTTGAACTTGTTTCTTGCACCAGTAAAATGTAAAATCCACATCATGTTAGAAATGCACTAAAGCTGAAAATCATATAAGGTAAGCAATAATATTAAAATCATAGAGGTGCTTGATGCAAACTCCAAAGTGGAAGCCTGTGGCCTAACTAACAGTATGAACTGATCGCACCAGCATACTGGACCACTACCAATGACAACTGTCTCCAACCGACAACAGAGATTTGGAATGCTACCGATACTTGCTGCCCAGAAATGGGAGGGACTCGACTGTGGACAACTTGGATTTACAGGTCTCTATGGATCTCAAATAATGGTTGACTACGTGTTTCTATCAGGCTAGTACCATTTCTTCTGGTACAATAGCTGTAGTAGATTGCAGCCCCTTTTCAACTTCCTAAGTGGCCTGATCTTACTTCAGCCAAATGCTCCTAATCCTTGGCATTCAGATCAGAGGATCTGCTTGTGAGTCTGTTCCTAGACTTGGCCATGGTGTCTATAAACAAGTCCAGGCAGTAGGCATTTGAGTGGGTCGTATGGCCTGACTGCCTTCTCTTCTTCCACAGTTAAAAACCTCTGTTGGATACACGTGTTCTACAATTTGAGCCATTTTGCAGAAATTCTTTGCATGTAATTTCACTCAGTGCAGAGAGTTTCCAGGTGTGGACAGTGAACACCAGATTGTGTTCCCAAGTCTGTGCAAAGTATTACCTTTCCACTGCTGGAGAGTGCAGATGAGCACTTTGCTGGTGCAGCCTCTGAATATTCATTGGAGGTACTGACGCTGATGGATTCAGGCTGCAAACTCTAATTCTGTGATGTATCCTGGCTGCCACTGGTGTTAACAGAGGAGAAAAGAATTATTTGAAGGAGATGAACATTAGTTAATGCAGAGCAAGGTGTTGGCCTTTGTGCCCATTTAAATTAGTAGTTAGCCATGTTAGTTATTGGATGCCTGGGAAATCCAAGCTCTCCCATCAGCACAGAAGTGGTGCCTGTCTTCTGGAAGTATTGCTTTTCAGTCCTCAAAGGGTGGGGATATTACTTGCACCCCTCTTGCACCCCCATCCCCCACCATTTATTCTGCAATGAGACAAGTAAGGGATTAAGTGCAATTGCAATTAGTTCAGGAGTATTTTGTGAGCATACCTTCCTATGCCAGGTAGAGAGCAGTTCTCCATTTGCATGGAGGAAGTGTGGTATCCAGGAAAGTTTAGTACTTCAGGCTGTAAGAACTGTTAACGAGGGCTCGTTTACTGAGGTGGTATGGGTTGAGGTTAGAAACAGGAAAGGAGAGGTCATACTGCTGGGAGTTTTTAATAGGCCTCTGCAAAGTTCCAGGGATGCGGAAGAGAGGATTGGCAAAATGATTCTGAGTAGGAGTGAAAGGAACAGGGTGGTCATTCTGGGGGACTTTAACTTCCCCAACGTTGACCGAAAATGCTATAACTCGAGTAAGTTGGATGGCTCAGTTTTTGTCCAATGTGTGCGGGAGAGTTTCCTGACACAGTATATCGAAGTCAAGAGTGTGGTGCTGGAAAAGCACAGCAGGTCAGGCGGCATCCGAGGAGCAGGAAAATCGACGTTTCGGGTAAAAGCTCTTCATCAGGAACGTTGAAGGGCTGACAAGAAGGGAAGCCACACTGGATCTGGTACTTGGTAATGAACCAGGCCAATTGTTTGATTTAGTAGTGGGTGATCACTTCAGAGAGAGTGACCATAATTTGGTTACGTTTAGTTTAGCAATGGAAAGGGATAGGTACATGCCACAGGGCAAGAGTTATAGATGGGGGAAAGGCAATTATAATATGATTAGGCAAGTCTTAGTGCATAGAATGGGGTAGCAAAATGCAGGGGATGGGGACAATTGAAATGTGGAGCTGGTTGAAGGAACAGATGTTGTGTGTCCTTGATAGATATGTCCCTGTCAGGCAGGGAGGAAGTGATAAGGTAAGGGAACCGTTGTTTACTACATAAATTGTACTTCTTGTTAAACAGATGAGATGGTTCAGATGAGACAATGGAGAGAAACAGATTAGTTAGGAAGGATTTAAAGAGAGAGTTAAGAAGAGCAAGGGAGGAAGTGATAAGGTAAGGGAACCGTTGTTTACTACATAAATTGTACTTCTTGTTAAACAGATGAGATGGTTCAGATGAGACGATGGAGAGTTACAGATTAGTTAGGAAGGATTTAAAGAGAGAGTTAAGAAGAGCAAGGAAGGGACATGAGCATTCTTTAGCAGGTAGAATAAAGGAAAACCCTAAAGCTTTCTATAGTTATGTGAGGAATAAAAGGATGACTAGCGTAGGAATAGGGTCAATCAAGGACAGAAGTGGGAAGTTGTATGTGGACCCTGTGAAGATCGGAGAGGTGCTGAATGAATATCTTTCATCTGTTTTCACTCACAAAAGGGAGAATATTGTAGAGGAGAAGTCTAAGATATGGGCCATTAGACTAGAAAGGATCGAGGTTAGTAAGGAAGAGGTGTTATCAATTCTAGAAGGAGTGAAAACAGACAAGTCCCCTGGGCCAGTTGGGATTTAACCGAGGATTCTCTGGGAAGCTCAGGAGGAGATGGAAGAGCCTTTGGCCTTGATCTTTGAGTCGTCATTGTCTATAGGTTTAGTACCAAAGGACTGGAGGATTGCAAACATTGTGCCCTTGTTCAAGAAGGGCAGTAGAGATAACCCAGATAATTATAGACCAGTGAGCCTTACGTCTGTTGTAGGAAAAGATTTGGAAAGGATTATAAGAGATAGGATTTATAATCATCTAGCAAGCAACAATTTAATTGGAGACAGTCAACATGGTTTCATCAAGGGCAGGTTGTGTCTCACAAACCTCATTGAGTTTTTTGAGAAGGTGACCAAAAAAATGGATGAGAGTAGGGTAGTTGATGTGGTGTATATGGACTTCAGTAAAGCCTTTGACAAGGTTCCACATGGTAGGCTTTTGGAGAAAATGCAGATGCATGGGATTGAGAGTGATTTAGCAGTTTGGATTAGAAACTGGCTTTCTGTAAGAAGGCAGCGAGTTGTGGTTAATGGAAAATATTCAGCCTGGAGTTCGGTTACTAGTGGCATGCTACAAGGATCTGTTTTGGGACCACTGCTGTTTGTTATTTTTATATATGAGTTGGACACAGACATAAGTGGATGGGTTAGAAAGTTTGCAGATGACACTAAATTCAGTGGAGTGGTGGACAGAGTGGAAGAATGTTGCAGGGTGCAGGGGGACTTAGGTAAACTGCAGAACTGGGCTGAGAGGTGGCAAATGGTGTTCAATGCAGCTAAATGTGAGGTGATTCACTTTGGGAAGAATAACAAGAAGGCAGAATACTGTGTCAATGGAAGGATTCTTAGTAGTGTGGACGTGCAGAGAGATCTTGGTGTCCATGTACATAGATCCCTGAAAGTTGCCACTCAGGTTGATAGTGTTGTTAAGAAGGCATACGGTGTGTTAGGTTTTATTGGTAGAGGGATTGAGTTTTGGAGCCGTGATGTCATGCTGCAAATGTACAAAGTGTTAGTGCGGCCTCACCTGGAATATTGTGTACAGTTCTGGTCGCTCCATTACAAAGAGGATGTGGAAGCATTGAAAAGGTGCAGAGGAGATTTACCAGGATGTTGCCTGGTCTGGAGGGAAGGTCTTATGAGGAAAGGCTGAGAGACTTGCACCTGTTCTCATTGGACAGAAAAAGGCTAAGACGCGATTTGATAGAGACATAAAGATGATCAAAGGATTAGCTAGGGTAGACAGTGAGAGTCTTTTTCCTAGGATGATGATGTTGGCTTGTACAAGGGGCCATAGCTGGAAATTGAGGGGTAATAGCTTTAAGACAGATGTCAGAGGCAGATTGTTTACTCAAGGTGTGGTAAAGGCGTGGAATGCCTGCCTGCCAATATAGTTAACCCAGCCACATTTTGGGGCATTTAAACAATCCTTCGATAAGCACATGGATGATGATGTGACAGTGTATCAGGATGGTCTTAGATTAGTTCACAGGTCTGCGCAACATCGAGGACTGAAGGGACTGTTCTCCACTATATTGTTCTATGTTTTAAGTTCTATATTTTATGTTGTGTTTGGAGAGCATGAACTGAGTGTTGGTCCCAGAGTACACACCTTGTATTTTATATATATATATATATATATATATATATAGAAGCTTGCAGGCTATGGTCCTTTTGGAATGCCTGTGCAGCAGTAGAATTGAGATTGAGTGATGCTGCCGTGTGAGAGTGAGAAGAGGAAGATAGCACCACTTAGCCTTGAAAAATGCAGCAAATCATTCATTCTAGCACTTCTTGCAAGTGATTGCCAGTGATGCTGACCTCAGTTGCCCCAAGCCAGATGTGTTTGTTTGGAGAACCTCTGTGTGCCACACTCTGGGAAGAGAATTTTTCTTCTCTCTTTTAGTCCATCCAGCAACACCTGTAACCATGTGCACTAAAGTACAGGATGAGTTTCTGCTTCTTCATCTCCTGGCTTGCGTTGGCTCCAGTGGTGTCCAGCTGGTCATTAAACATGGCACCAAAACTTACGAACCTAAAAGATTCAAGGAGTGGTACGGTGGCTCCGTGCTTAGCCTCACAGCGCCAGGGACCTGGGTTTGATTCCAACCTCAGGCGACTGTCTGTGTGGAATTTGCACATTCTCTATGTGTCTGTGAGTATTTCCTCCAGGTGCTCTGCTTTCCTTGCACAATCCAAAGATGTGCAGGTTAGGTGAACTGGTCATGGGAAATTGCCCGTAGTGTTCAGTGATGTATGAGTTAGGGGTAAATATCGGGTAGGGGAATAGGTTTGGGTGGGATACACTTCATTGGGCTGAAGGGCCTGTTTCCACACTGTCGGGATTCTATGATTCTGCCCAGGGATGAGAACTTCCTGCATATTTGGGCCTTATGGTGAGCTAAGTCACTCATGCAATGTTTTACTAATGTGATGAGAAGTCTGTAATTATGTGAGATAACCAGTCCTGAGCAATGGCTGAAATGATAGACCATACTTTAAAATATAAAATCCCAGGCTCTGTATCTATGATCAGGTTTACACTTTGATGTTTCTTTTCTGTAGTGTAGATAGTTAAACATTCATTAAATCTTAGTTACTTGATCTGCAGGCCATATTAAATTGCCTCCTCACTGTTCACATGGGGGTAGCTTGTTTTCTTTGCTGCAGTAAAGATGATCAGCAGTTCATGAAGTCATTCAGGTTGGTCTCAATCAGACAGGTAGTCAGCAATAGAATCCAATACAACTTAGTTTGCAACAATGTAGGAAGCAGACAAGTTTCTTGATAATTGTGGCATGGGCAAATCCATATGTATTACATCAGAAACAACCATTGAAATAATTTTATTATGAAATAATTAAAATACCCAGTGAGACAACAAAAGTCCTTATTGTCCCTGTGGCAGAGGCAGTAGTAGAATCCCTGTCTCATATATCACCCCCAAATTACATATTTTCAAGACGGAATTGGATATATCTGCTCCCTCCATTAGCAATGTTGGAACTGCCAACATAGAAGGGTACCAAACTCTGCCCACTGAATACACACTGAGAAAGCCTCCAGGAGTAGCCACAGGAAGTGTAATTATTATTGTTCAGAAGATAGAATCCATTTTTGTAGGATATATATACACATATTTATATTTGCATGTGTATGAACGTTATAGATACATTAAAATAGAATTATTATAAATCAACTGCATTTAATGATAAAAGACTAATTATGTACCAGCTTCACTGGCACTTGTACAAGCAGAAGTATTGAGGCAATTTGTTCAAAATTATTTTGTTTGCATTATGTATTCACTGCTGGTAATTCAGGATATGTAAGCTGGCAACACAATGTAATTTCCTTGCTCTTCTGACAGACAAAATAGAATTCTTGCAGTTTTCTTCTTGCTCATTTTTTAAGCTTCATATATGGGGCAAAATATCTTCTGAGTGAAAATTTTGGAACTCATCTGGAAGTGTTTTTAATTTAAACGTTTTATAATGATTTTGCCCTGTGCTTTTTAATTTTGGCTGTTGATATTCACAGACTTCAATTGCCAAAAGTCTCTTCCTGTATTCTGACACATCAATATGTTTGTCCTTCTGTATAGCCAGGTTGTGGAACATACAGCACACTATGAAGATGTGTCTTCAAAAGTTCAATTCTTTTAGATCTCTTTGGTCTCTTCCTGAGTGGTCACACAGAAATTTTATTTGTGGTGAATTAATAATTCTCTAAATCATGTTTTTGGTGTCAACTGTGCATCTGTGTATCAGATTAACTAACTAGTCAGTCTATTACTTAGTTATTAGTAACCACATCTTCAGTCCGCAGCTATTGTCCTCAAACATGTACCTGTTCAACTTGCTGCTCAAAGACTGAACCATAATTGATAAGTTACTTGTACCATTTTGTACTTGATTTTTGTATGTACATTGAGAAAATAGATCATTCTATAATTGTAATTCCACCTATGAACTTTAACTTCTCCTATCATTTAGACCAATACATAATGTAAAATTTGGAAATAACACAAAGCATATTATTGGTTAGCTGTTTGTACTTCGTGTGATCTTAGATCTTGCAGGTATCTTCTCATTTTGTTTACAATCTGGAAGGATCTAATGGCAGAGAAGTTGATTTCTTCAGTTCAATTAACTGTTCCTGGTTTTGTCTTAAAAATTCTCTCATCAGAATTCTGTCCTACTTTGTTTTCCTTGCCCTCAAGGAGGGAAACAAATCGAATCTTGGAATGGCAATGACATTATTGACATGAGACAGGCAGAAGTTAAAGCTCACCTAAGGACAGAAAACAAAAAAAAGACTTCTATTAATGTGTACGGTGACCGAAGTAACAGAGGTAATATCCATCTTGAAGGAATGGAAAATTAAATGAGGGTGTATTACGGAAGCCTGATCTTATCATAGAATCAAGAGTGTCATGCTAGAAAAACACAGCTGGTCAGGCAGCATCCGTGGAACAGGAAAATTGACACTTCAAGCAAAATGTAGAATCACCACAGTGTGGAAACAGGCCACTTGGCCCAACAAGTCCACACCAGCCCTATGAAGAGCAAACCAGCCAGACTATTTCCCCCACCCCATACTTACCCCTGACTAATGCCCCTCCCTGAACACTGTGGGCAATTTGGCATGGCCAATCCACCTAACCTGTACATTTTTGGATTGTAGGAGGAAACCAAAGCACCCAGAGGAAACCTACACATACATAGGGAGAATGTACAAACTCCACACAGCCAGTTGCCTGAGACTGGAATTGAACCGAGGTCCCTGGCACTGTGGGGCAGCAGTGCTAACCACTGAGCCACCATGCCACCCATCTGTCAGCCTTGTATTTATACCCCTGCTAAAGTTGGTAGTTACTATACAACATGTCAGCAGGTCAGCAAATACCTACAAAGCCAGGAAGTATAGAATACAGAATTTATTGAGCTACCAGACCAGATACACCAAGATAGATAGACATCTGATGACATTGTGGGCCTGAAACTTTCTTAGAATTCACAGCTTCCTTCTTAAAAATCTATACACTACAATGATGACAAGTAAAGACTGAGCAAATAATGCCTCTTTTCACTGCCACAACCTAACCAAAATTAACTATAAACCTTGCTCAGATTTGAACGTCTATATCCATTGAAGAAATGTTTGAGACATAGGGGATGATCAGAGAAACGATGAATAGAATTTCCTGTTCTATTGCCAATTTATACTTTTTTGGTTTCCTTTGTTGCCACATACACAGAAGGAAAGGCGTGCTGTGATCTTTACCATCATCTGGGCATCTACCTATTCTGTCAGTCTTTAAGAGTTGTCTTCAAAGTGATTCATCTCCCACCTTCTGCTCCTTTCCTGTGTAAATTCCTCATGATAAGAGAGCTGAAAATGGGGACTATGCCCTACTTCCATATTGGGCAGAAAATTGTGTCCTATCTTTCGTTAAAGAGATGAGCACATTTCTAATAACGAAAGAAAAATAAAATGAAATACAGAATTCTTAAAAACAGAAAGCATGTCACTATAAAATGAATCCTAATTCTTTGAAAACATAAAATTGCATTTTCCTTTTTTTTTAAGTGTTCAGAATGTATCTTCTTTTGCCCTCTTTCTCATCTCTAAACGGGAACTAACTGGACATCCATCCAATGGTCACAAGTCATTTATATCTGGTATGAATATATCATTTTCACATCACAACAAAATGTGGAAATTGCAATACAAATTTAAGCTAAAGACTGGAGAACTGCCTCTTGATTGTTTTACTTGTTAATAGCTTTATATTCACAGTCCTGGAAGATGCCATAAACAATTGCATCAATAATGTCAGTATGTGTGAGGCCACCAAATATTTAACAATATATGATATAGGCCTAAAGGAAAGCAATCTTGTTTTGGATTTTCATGTCAACAAAATAGGAGTGGATTTTCCAGATCTATTTTGAGGGCTGTGTCTCATTATGATTTGGAAAATGGGTGGCAGTGGAAATGAGTGCTGCCACAGCAGTGGTTAGACAATAGACAATAGACAATATTTCCAGATCTATTTTGAGGGCTGTGTCTCATTATGATTTGGAAAATGGGTGGCAGTGGAAATGAGTGCTGCCACAGCAGTGGTTAGACAATAGACAATAGACAATAGGTGCAGGAGTAGGCCATTCAGCCTTTCGAGCCTGCACCGCCATTCAATATAATCATGGTTGATCATTCCTAATCAGTATCCTGTTCGTGCCTTATCTCCATAACCCTTGATTCCACTATCTTTGAGAGCTCTATCCAACTCCTTCTTAAATGAATCCAGAGAGTGGGCCTCCACTGCCCTCTGGGGCAGAGCATTCCACACAGCCACCACTCTCTGGGTGAAGAAGTTCCTCCTGAGCTCTGTCCTAAATGGTCTACCCCATATTTTTAAGCTGTGTCCTCTGGTTCAGCACTCACCCATCAGCGGAAACATGTTTCCTGCCTCCAGAATGTCCAATCCTTTAACAATCTTATATGTCTCCATCAGATCCCCTCTCGGTCTTCAAAACTCAAGGGTATACAAGCCCAGTCGCTCCAATCTATCAGCGTAAGGTAGTCCCGCCATTCCAGGAATTGACCTCGTGAACCTACGCAGCATTCCCTCAATAGCCAGAATGTCTCTCCTCAAATTTGGAGACCAGAACTGCACACAGTACTCCAGGTGTGGTCTCACCAGGGCACTGTACAGCTGCAGAAGGACCTCTTTGCTTCTATACTCAATCCCTCTTGTTATGAAGGCCAGCATGCTATTAGCCTTCTTCACTACCTGCTGTACCTGCATGCTTACCTTCATTGAGTGGTGTACAAGAACCCCCAGATCTCTCTGTACTGCCCCTTTACCTAAATTGATTCCACTTAGGTGGTAATCTGCCTTCCTGTTCTTGCCACCAAAGTGGATAAGGATCCATTTATCCACGTGAAAGTGCATCTGCCATGCATCTGAGCACTCACCTAACTTGTCCAGGTCACCCTGTAATCTCCTAACATCCTCATCACATTTCACCCTGCCACCCAGCTGATGAAATTTGCGAATGTTATTGCTAATACCATCTTGTATATCCTGAAGATAGATTGTAAAAAGCTGCGGTCCCAGTACTGATCCGTGCGGTACCCCACTGGTCAGTGCCCGGCATTCCGAAATGGAGGGGTGGAGGAGTGTGGAAGGATGAGAGAATGCAGGCTGCAGCCCTATGAAGCAGGGGGAGGGCTTGCAGTTGGCCTGTGTGGGGATGTGGGAGACTACAGGAGCCTGGTGGGCAAGGGCTGGCCTGAAAGGCAGCTGGAGGGACGGAGGGAGGGAAGCACGCACGGAGGAGGAAGAGCAAAGAGAAAAGAGAAAAAAAAGCCAAAGGGGATAAAGAGAAAGAGCAAGAAAGAAAATGTGGCTGGCCAGCACGCCTTGAAGTAGGGAGAAAAGGCAGAGGCCAGCGCCTACGGCCATACTAGTCTGAAAACGCCCGATCTCGGAAGCTAAGCAGACTCAGGCCTGGTTAGTACTTGGATGGGAAACCGCCTGGGAATACCAGGTGCAGTAGGCTTTTTCCGCCAGCAGTGGCTGCTCAAGTCACCCCTCTGCACTTGTCTTGTGCCAGGCAATGGAGCGGCAGGTTATTTTTGCTGCTGCTGCTGTGCCTGGCATCAGTCTCCTGCAGGCACGAGACACGGAGGGGAGGAGAGCGGAGCGCTGCCAAAATCAGCAAGAAAGGCGGAAAGAAAGGGATTGGGGCTGCACGCTGTCTGCGCGTGGCAGTCAGGAAAGGCGGACAATAGACAATAGGTGCAGGAGTTGGCCATTCTGCCCTTCCAGCCTGCACCACCATTCAATATGATCATGGCTGATCATCCTTAATCAGTATCCTGTTCCTGCCTTATCTCCATAACCCTTGATTCCACTATCCTTGAGAGCTCTATCCAACACTTTCTTAAATGAATCCAGAGA
>NC_057724.1:52483845-52596618 GCF_004010195.1 Chiloscyllium plagiosum
GCAAGGGACTGAATATCGTCCCTTACCAACAAGGCCACCCCACCCCCTCTGCCTGTCAGTCTGTCCTTACGATAGCACGTGTATCCTTGAATATTCATTTCCCAGGCCCTGTCCACTTGAAGCCACGTCTCAGTTATCCCCACAATATCGTATCTGCCAATTTCCAAAAGAGCCTCAAGCTCATCCATCTTATGTTTAATGCTTCGTGCATTCATGTATAGTATTTTTAATTTGTTACTGCTCTCACCCTCCCCATCAACCCTTATTTCACTCAACCTTACAGCATGATACCTTTCCGAGTTTTCTGCCTCATTAATATAGTTGTCTTTCTTGACTTCTCTTGTTATAACTTTCCCTTCAATTTCCTTTTTAAACATCCAGCTTTTCCCATCACCCCCACTTCTTAGTTTAAATGTAGCGGTTCTCAAAGTGTTGTCTGTAGAGTTGTCTTTCTTGACTTCTCTTGTTCTAACTTTCCCTTCAATTTCCTTTTTAAACATCCAGCTTGTCCCCTCCCCCCCACTTCTTAGTTTAAATGTAGCGGTTCTCAAAGTGTTGTCTGTAGATGACTAGTAGTCAATGAGGGTAAGGTCTAAAATACAAATCACTGACATAAATGCCCCAGCCAAGACCATTTGAGAATTCAGGCTGAAACGTTTTGCCCTAGAAATCCCAATGACAACCAGAGCATGGCATGTCAACAGCAAAATAGTCTATCAACGAAATTTCTATTGCTGATTTTGTTCAATCAATAGGAATGTAAGCTAAATATTAGTGTTTCAGACAATAATTGTGATCATTTTATGGCATGCATAGAATGCTTCAAATAATCTAGTTCACCTATAATGTTTATAATACATTTTATATTTTTGTTTTTAGTTGGCATGAATTAATTACTTGCTTATGATAATTAATAAAAAATGCATATAAATTATTACATTTGTTGAAGAAGCAATAAAATACTTGATATTTAGTTAAGCCTATATGCTAACACCATTCTTCCCATTAACTGTACGATTTGCAGGGACAAGTGAAAGTGGATGCAGCAGGACCAAATGGATGGTCCATGATACACAGAATAATTTTCCCCATCAAGTGGTTTGTGAATTAAAAAAAACCTGAAAACCACTGTCAAAGGGAAACCCAACAGCACGTGTCAACTTTTGGATCAAATGTTCAGGTAGATTGCAGAATCCCATCCATTCCTGGTGCTGATTGTGGCTATAACTTAGGATGGGAAGATTTCTGGCCACAGCACCCCAGGAAGGATATACTGACCTTGGAGAACATTCAACATAGATTCGTTAGAGTAACATCAATGTTAATAGGTTCAAGTATGAGGACAAGTTTTGTAGGCTCGGTATGTGCTTCCATGAGTATAGAAGCTTAAGGGATATTTTAATGAAGACATTTAAAACCATTAAGGGAGCTGATAGTGCACAAAGAGAGAAACTATTTCTTCCAGTGTGGGAGTCAAGATCCAAGGAGGCATACTATTAAACTTACAGTTAAGCCTTTAGAAGTGATGTCAGAAAGCATGTTTTTGCACAAAGAAGAGTGGAAATCCAGAACTCTTTCCTTCCCAAAACCTGTTAAGCCAAAACCAAATTTTTGTTAGGCAACTGCATTAAAGGTAATCAAATAATGGTCGGTGCAGATAAGGTATAGGCTGGCCATAATCTGAAGGAACAATGAAACATGTTTGAGGTGCCAACTGATCTATTCACGTTACAATATTAAATTCTAAAGTAAGCAAAAGTGTGGGAATTTATTGTGAGGTCTGACAGTAATAAACCATTAGTTGACATCTTCAGTTAGCTTAGCTGGAGACAGTTAGTTCAATAAGGATGCTGAGATGTCCAGTGAATTGACATTGAGCTCTCTGTCTCTTCATTATCCCTTTGAGAGAGGCTATCCAATAGATAGAGAAACTCATATGAATGTTTTATTGAAAGATTTAAATAAAACTGATCTGGGAAAATCTGCTTTGGTCAAAATAAGTTTTTGGAGTGGGATTGCTTCATCAAAAGTTTTTAAAGAGCATGAAAGCATTGCTTGTGAATCTCTAAATCTTCATGTTTTTTTAAAAATTCATTCACCACATGGGGACATTGTTGGCTGGGCTAGCATTTATTGCCCATCCCTAATTGCCCAGAGGGCAGTGGGAGTCAACCACATTGTAGTGGGTCTGGCGTCACATGTAGGTCAGGCCAGGTAAAGATGTCAGATTTCCTTCCCTAAAGGACATTAGTGAACCAGATGTTTTTTTTTCTAACAATCAATTCATGGCCATCATTAGACTCTTATTTCCAGATATTCATAGATTTTAAATCCCACAAGCTGCTGTGGTGGGATTCGAACCCAAGTCCCAAAAACATAATGTGGATCTCTGGACTAACAGCCCAGCAATAATACGACATGGCCATTGCCTACCTTTGAAGTTACTGAAACACAGAGATCTCTGATCCATTCAATGGACTTTACACAAACAATGAGTGAGATTTGAACTTGCACAGAGTTAAGGTTAGGCCTGTTCTGTTAATGGTCAAACTTGTGTCTCTGAGTCTTAAAATCCCACTTTAAAGAAAGAGAAACAGGTTTAGCACATGCTTGGCAGTCACCAAACCACTTAGTAATAAAACATTAATTCATGATCATGGTCTCTCTCAAATATGGGTGCATTTTACCATCACTTTTTCATTTGCTTTTAGCCTTTGCTTTCTGTATTATGTTCCAACGTTACAATTTTTTTTGAAAGTTTGATCTATAAAGTTGAAGGTAATCCCTAATTAGTTTCATAAATAAAGATAGTGAGGAGCAGCTGCCCAGCATTGTTCTTTGCTCAAACTCTACCAGTTAGGGGCCTCATGTGAAAGCACAACCATTAATAACAACTTTCTGCCAATGGGAATGCAACTGGTTCTTCATCGTATCCAAGATCAATCTACCAGTTCTATGAAAATGAGAAGTCTACTGCTTGGCCAACATGAAGGTCACCACAATATTTGCTGGTACAGACCTCCTGGGTGCAGCCATGACTCTTGATCCTATGATTTTGCCTGATTCAAAAACTTTTTCACAGAAATTAGAAACTGGATGGATATCATTGGACAGATTCCATTCATCTTCTTCTGATTTGGATGACAAATCTTGTTGCCATGACACCCAACAAGGCTTTGACAATGAAGTCCTTGCCAAAGGCAGGATGCTTACTGTGCAGAGTATTTGGAATTTGAAGAGTTGCCTAAATCACACTCAGATATTTCTGAGTATCAGAGAAGATATGCAAAAACGTGACCTTTTACTAAAGCAATGTGATTTGTTTAAGGGAACATCCTATACTCATTTCTATAAATGCTGCAATCTTGAGTTTTCCTCATTGTTTGCAAGATCCTTCCAATTTCAATTTTAATGTACAGTAAAAAACATGGCTAGTGAAAGGAATTCAGGGTATGGCTTCCTGCTGTCTTCCTGATGTGTACTTTATCTCATGCTTTAAGCATATATTTCTATCTACACATTGAGATAATTAATCTGGAGTATCCTATGACTCCCACAGCTACCTGGATTACACCTCTTCCCACCCTACCTCCTGCAAACATGCCATCCCGTATTCCCAATTCCTCTGCCTCCGCCGTATCTGCTCCCTGGAGGACAGTTCCACCACAGAACACACCAGATGGCCTCTTTCTTTAGAGACCGTAATTTCCCTTCCCACGTGGTTGAAGATGCCCTCTAACGCATCTCGCACCTTTACCCTCAAACCCCACCCCTCCAACCGTAACAAGGACAGAACCCCCCGGCCCTCACTATTTGTATTGACCGGTATCTTCAGAAATCAAGCAAAGTGCAATCCTACAGGCCTGTGATACTACAAAACATTGTAACCTGGTTAAATAAACTGCCAGTTACATCTTATCCCTGCCTATCTGTCTGACTATTTGTGAGTGGGGCTGTGTTCAAAGAATATTGGATTTAAATAATTGACATTAAGTAAATTACCTTGTTTAATTTTGTTCTGCGAAAGTTGCAGTATTAATTTTTACAAAATGTTAATTTTTGATTAAGTATAAATTTGGCATCTAACATCTGTTATCTATAAAGTCTGATTAGGAACCGATTGGGGCAAATTTGAGGGTCATTCAATGTTTTAATTTTTCTATGTTGTGTATACAGCAATAGGGATGCTTACTTGGTCTAACTTGTCCTGATGGGTGCCCCTTCAACAATAATAAACAAGTTTTAGACCATTTGTGACAAAACAACCTTTGGAACCCTATCAACTGCCTTGAACATTCACTCCTTTTACCATCGCTGCACAGTGGCAGCAATGTGGACCATCTGCAAGATGTACTGCACTAACTCACCAAGGATTATTTGAAAGCACATTCCAAACACGTGATCACTATCACCAAGCAGGACAAGAAAGCAGATGCATAGGAACACTACCATCTGCAAGATCCACACCAAATCACACTCCACCATGACTTGGAACTATATCACTATTCCATGAACATTGTTGGGTTAAAATCCAGGAACTTCGCTCCAAACAGCATTGTGGCTGTTCCTACACCCCAAGGACTACAGTGGTTTGAAAAAGCAATGCTTTAATTACCCTCACTAGAACCTTCTCCAGGGCAGTTAGGAATGGACAGTAAGTACCCACAACCCATGAACAAAAAGAAGAGTAAAAGAGCTATCTGATATTTGTGCATTCCTCATCACATTTTTGAGTGCTCAGGTTTGCCAGTGTTTTCCATCATTTGCTGGTTAAGTGTTGATTATGGCCATAGAATAATACTCCACTTCTGCAGAATAAGATTCTCTATTCCACTCAATTTACTGTTGCCCTCAAGTGTGTTTATATTATAATTTGGACTTTGCCTGTAACATACACTTTATCAGAGTTGTATTTTCTCAGCCTAAATCTGAATGTTTCATGTAACGAGGCTTTCCGGAGCTTCCTTTCAATAACAAGAATGTTATCAAAGACTTGCGGACTCACTCAACCTGGAATTTCAGTCCCAGAGTCCATGAAACTTTTTCAGTGCAATGTAACTGCTAATGTTTCCTTTTCTCTGGCTGTAAATCTCTGTTTAGCTTCAATCAAAGATCGTAACATAACTAGACCAGTTTTCATGCACCATCCATTTGCACTTGAATAAGGATTGCACCTAGTCCTGTGGATGATGCATCTCTGGATTTCCAAAGTGAATAAACCTGGACTGTAATGTAATAACACGTCAGCAGAAAGTAGCTTCTCTTTAATCTTTTCAGACACTGCGGTCTGTTCTTGACTCCAATATCATTGTTGGTCTTTTCTCAAAAACCCTCTTTTGGATTGTATAAGTTGGGATAAACTTTAAATTTGTTTCACTGTGCCTAAGAAGCTCCGTTCCTCATTTATGCACTCCAGTATAACAATTTCACTGCTGGCTCTTCTTTGGATATAGTGTGATCCTTGTTCTTGAATCATGTATCCGAAAAACGTAACTGGCATTCTGTAGAATTGGCATTTCATGTTTAGTTTCAGGCTTGCATTCTGTAGTGTCTTTAACACACCTCCAGCCCTCTAATTGTGTTCGTTCATATTTCACCATGTTATTAACATGTCATTAAAGTGGCAATTATCCCCTTCCAGGAATCTAGACATTACCCTTTGAAATATTTCTGGAACAGAGGAGATTACAAATGGTAGATGGTTTAAGCACTACAGATTAAAATGTTGGCATCTAGTTTCGGGAAGAACTTTCTCATTGCCATTTAACCAAAGTGTCATTGACAGATGAAATGGAATGGATTTCTTTTCTTACTCTTGGAGTGATTGTAACAAGGTCAGCCAGCTAGACTTCATACAGTAGGAGTTCCCTGACTGGGGCTGTTAATCTAGTCCGATCAGAGAGCTCTGGCTGACAGACAAAAAAGAGGAGTGTCAGAGAGACTGACACTTTGGTACTTGACTTTGAATGGAGGCAGTATGTAAAGCCTAGGACTGTTCACTTTTAAATGAAGATCATGGAATAGAATCCATAGAATCCCGACAATGTGGAAGCAGGCCATTCAGCCCACTGAGTCCACACCAACCATCTAAAGAGCATCCCACCCAGACATACCCTTTCCCCATATTTCCCATGGCTAATCCACACATCCCTGGACACTGTGGGCAATTTAGCAAAGGCAATTCACCTGGCCTGCACATCTTTGGACTGTGGGAGGAAATCAGAGCACCCAGAGGAAACAGAAACAGACACTGGGAGAAATACAAACTGCATACAGACAGTCACCCGATGGTGAAATCGAACCCAGATGCCTGGCACTGTGAGGCAGGAGTGCTAACCACTGAGCCACCTGTTTACGTGTAAATAAATGGTATCTTGATGATGGGATACTGACCACTCTGATGTTATTTCAACTCAGATTTCAATGAGTGAAATCCACACATGATCTTAGTTGTCCATTTACTTTGAAAATAGTTGCTAAACCTGAGCACCATTATGGTGAAAGTGAGGACTGCAGATGCTGGAGATTAGAGTCAAGATTAGAGTGGTTCTGGGAAAGCACAGCAGGTCAGACAGCATCCGAGGAGCAGGAAAATCAACATTTCGGGAAGGATTTCTGATGAAGGGCTCCTGCCCAAAATGTCGATTTTCCTGCTCCTTGGATGCTGCCTGACCTGTTGTGCTTTTCCAGCACCATTCCAATCTTGACTGAATGCCATTATGTCCGTTCTGAGAACCTCATTTTCAATCACACTTTTAACTGAGATTTGCTTTCCTTGTCTATTTTCCTGAGAGCACACAGACACATTGGCCGAGCATCTTCTTGTTGAATAATGCGTTGCTCCAACTTCAATTGACTAAACCTTTGAATAGCTTGGAAATTCTTGCCAAACTTCTCTCCAGTCATTGTTCTGAAGAACTGTAACTGCTCTCTGAAAGAGATCCAAACAAATATTCACATTTCTGCTAAACAATTATGTTTGCTGATTTCTCACTATATGCAATGTTTCAATGATGTTTCACTCGTGAGACTAAGCTTTGTGGTGATTTGCCCACCTAGCTATAGAAATGTATTTGCTGGACAACTGCTTATCTGACTCTCACAGAGTTCATCCATGACAGTTGCTGCCAGTACTACAACACCGTCTCTATATCAGGTTATTTTAGTTACCATCATACTTTATGATGGTATCATTGCTACCTGCAGATTAGTACACCAGTCTAGGTATCCAAGGCTGTGGGTGTCTGCATTTATATTGTTCTGGAGGACACTTGCTCCTTATCTCCAGATAAAGCTCTTCAACTCACATCCTGCAACACTGATTTCTTTACTCTGTACTCCAGTCTCTAAGATCTCTTTCTTCATGTGGTCATTCAAGAATGGCATTTTCTCTCTTACTGATGCCAGTGTCAGGTCACCAGTTACATGAGCTTTCAAAAACAACGTACTTACAGGAAACACAAATCCCCTTCCCAAAGGATAGTAGACCTCTAAGCAGGCATTGGCCCATGAAGTTCGAGCTCTTCCATTATCACCACCATTGTTTACAAGCTTGGCCCTCAGACTGTTACCGGCTCTGGAGTCACTTGCGAAAAGGTAAGGACAATGACCAGTGAGGTTTCAAATAACAATGCTGACCTTACACTGTATTCTACATAATGTCACAATTAACAGATGTAGGACTGTTCATGATTTAAATGGTCTGCAATGATCAGAGAATGAGTAGGCTGAACAGGGAATTAAGGATGTGAATATAGTGAGTGAGATATTGCTGCCAGATATCTATCAGTGCCAGAAATAATTTTGACCTTCTTTAGCTGTGACACTGTTCAACACAATACAAGTCAGATTATATCACATGCTGTAGTGATTCTCTTACAGATTGAAGATGGATCCTGAATTATGCCAGCATTCATCTGGGAGAATGATTTCTCTATAGTTCAAATCATGTGCTAAAATTGATGATCTCTAGCCTATACATTCTTGCAGAGTATCTAAACAGTCATATAATGAAAGACCTTTTCATGTCCGCTGTTCCCAGAAATAATTCTTGATCTGATCTCTCCACTCTTCAGTCATAACAGTGGCACAGTCAGCAATAGGACCTCTGCAATAGGGAAGCTTATCTTCTCTGAAGTCCACTTAGGCTCAATCCTGTATGAGTGAAGATTCCTGAAGAAGGGCTTATGCCCGAAACGTCGATTCTCCTGTTCCCTGGATGCTGCCTGACCTGCTGCGCTTTTCCAGCAACACATTTCCAGCTCTGATCTCCAGCATCTGCAGACCTCACTTTCTCCTGAAGAATACCCTTGTTTGAGAAGGGAATTGCATATGTTGCCAGGGTTAAGAAGAATAAACTGTGAAAGAAATGTGGAGACATTTAGGGATGCTTGAGTCCTTCCAGTCTGAGACCCTGAAGGACTTATTTAATGTTTACAGCCAAAGATAAAGCAAGGAAGAAAAGTAATTGATAGCTTCTAATGCTAGAATGAATTGACAGGCATAAAAGGATTGCTGGGAGGGTATATTTATGTAGAGGCCTTATATACCTACCATCCTCATTGTGTATACCAGTATCAGCTCATCTCAAATAGTTGCATCTCTGGCTCAAAGTCAGAATGTAGTGTGTTCAAATTTTACTCCAGAAATCTGATTGCAAAGATCCAGACTGACTCTGCTGTAATGGAGTTCTGTGTGATGGTTGTCTTTCAATTGAGTTGAAGGAGAATGTGAAAGACCTCATGCCGCTTATAGTGATTTTAACAAGGTCAGTCGTGTGGACTTTCCCGATTGGGGCTGTTAATCTGGTCCGCTCAGGCAGCCCTGGCTGACAAATATGGACAGGAATGTCAAAATCCTGTTCACTCTGAGAGAGCTGGTCAGTGTCAAGGACTCTCTATGTGCAAATAAAGGGTGATTTGGTGATAGGATACTGGCCTCTATTGAATTATTCCACCACTATTTGGAAGAAGAACAGAGAAATTAGCTTTGGCATTCTGGCCAGTACTTGTCGCTATTTATTTATTAACAAGATGAAAATAAGTATCTGTTCATTATCGTATTGCTGAGTGCAGGAATTTGCTATGGCAAAATGGCTGCCTGATGTCATGATAGAGACAGTATAAATGGAAGTTTTATTTTCACTTTCATTGCTATTCATCATTCAACAGCTATCTCTCTTAGCACACCCTTGGGAATCCAACTGGTGGTACGTACGCCTGTGACAAGCAGATTGCAGGCAAGGTTACCTTTATATATTCATTTCACTTGTCATTTGCTATACATCAGCTGCTTTGGCTTAATGACTACTAACTTCTTACATAGATCAATTTTGCAGCCCATAATTCTGCACAAGTCATTGTGACATTTATAATTTAGGTGCTGTTTCCCAATTTTTTCATAAGCTTTTTCTCCCTAAGGGTATCACATCTGTTCATTATGTCTAGGATATGACTTTCCTGAACCTAGTAAATGCACTTACATGATATATTGATACTTGATGTATCATAATGGAGATTACAAAGTTTAAATTAAAAACATTTTTTGACTTCCTTTACATGGAACCTGTTTTAATGTTCTTACTGGTAGTCCTGGTTTGTGATATGCAACATCTTTAGTCATCTCCCTTGTTCATGCTTAGCTGGTCTCGCTGATTGACTAAGTCTAGAGCTGGAGACAAACCACTTGTGCCTTATGTGCTCCTACAGTATATCTATGTTCCCTGAATCAGCTTTTACCTAACTGATTTCTGCCATGCTGATGCATGCACTAATGCAACTGTAATATGGCTTTAATTTACATATAGATTGGACAAACCAAACCAGCAATGGTATTGAGATGGAAGATTTCCTAGGGTGTGTATGTTATGATTTTTTTAAACTAATGCACTGAATAACCAACCAGAGAACAAGCTATTCTAGGCTGGGTACCATGAAATGACAAATGATTAATTAACAATCTTGTTGTGTGGTCCCTTGGGGAAGAGCAACCATAATATGATGAAATTCTTCATTAGATTGGGAGTGAAGTTGTCCAATCTGATGCTAAGGCCTAGACCTGAAACAAAGGGAACTACAATGCTAGGAAATATAATTGGCAAGGGTGGATTGGGAACTTTATTGAAGGTTTGATAGTGGTCGGGCAATAGTTCATACTTAATGAACACATGCATGAATTACAACAATTTTTTTATTTCTGTCTGGTACAAAAGTAAGAGAGGTGGTGGCTCAGCTATGGTTTATGGTTTACAAAAGAAATTAAGGATGGTATTAGATCCAAAGAGGAAACATATAAAATTGCTGAAAAAATAAAACAGCAAACATGAGGATGGGAAGTATTTTGGAATTCAATAAAAAAGGACAAAAAAGTTTGAAGGGGAAAATAGAATTTGAGAGTGAAATTGCAGGAGCCTAAAAATTGACTGTATCAACTTCTATAAATATGTGAAGAGAAAAATAAGTAAATGTAGGTCCCATGAGTCAGAAGCTGGGGAAATTCCAATGGGAATAAAGACATGGCAAAAGAATTTAACATATCCTTTAAGCGTTTATCCTATTAAGACCAATCTCTACATCTTAATAATCATCTCATTCTTCCAATCTAAGGATTATGTATTGAGCCTACTCAATTTCTCACCATTAGACCAACCCCTAATTCCATCAATCAGACTGGTGAAACTCTGTTGCAACTCTTCTAAAGTAGGTGCATCCTTTATTTGGAAGCAAACTAAAAGTATACACAGTACTACAGGCATGGTCTCAAAGAGCCTTACACAATTACAATAAATCTTCATGGAATAATTAGATATGGACCAAAAATAGGCAAAGAGATCATGATGCATGACTAACCTATCATGACACACTGAAGCTGTGATAAGATGCTTTATCCATGATGCCTGTGGGCAAGACCCCTTTTCTTCCAACTCTTCTCCCTGAATGAACAGCTTGTATTCCTTTATGCTATTTCTGTTCAATCATCCTGACATTCTGTAGGACAAGGTGGGAGTAAATAATGTTATCAGAATCATTGGAGTCAGAACCAAGGCCTTCACTATGTGCAACAACATTTCTTACTGATGTGATTAATTTTAAATTGCAGTAAAAGGTTGACAATACTTTTACAAAGTCAGTTGAGGCCAAGAGTCTTCAATCAGCAACTAACCTGTATGTAGTTGATAATTAATTCAAATAATATTGGTAGTGGTCATTTGTGCCAACGAATACATAATCTCTTGTCCATATTTAAGAGAAAGTATCGAGTACAGAATAGAACTGGTAGGATGAAAAATCTATGAGGTAAAAACAATGACTGCAGATGCTGGAAACCAGATTCTGGATCAGTGGTGCTGGAAGAGCACCGCAATTCAGGCAGCATCCGAGGACAGGCAAAATCGACGTTTCGGGCAAAAGCCCTTCATCGATGAAAAATCTATGACTTGATTTCATACTTGCTTGATCTTGCAGGAAGAAACCCTTCATGCAACTCACCAAAATTGACACTTAGCTGATTTCTGGTAAGATTCAGTCCATTATTTCTATTCTTATATCAAAGAGGATAATTGACATTTTTCCACATTATTTTCTATCCAGCATTCGTCCAACTTGTCTAAATCCTTTTGCTGACTCTTTGCATTCACCTCAACTTATTTTCTGTTATGTTACACAAAATTATTTCAACTCAAAAGAAACTATACCAATTTGATGTGAAGTAAGTCATAAAAGATTTGTACAGACTTTAAAGACGACCTTTGTGTAGTATGCAGAACATTTTACCATTTTCTGGCATTTTAAAATCCACTTACAGGCTCTTAAAACCATTAGCTGACATTTTGTTAAGATAACTAATTTGTAATTTTGACCTATACCTGTTTTCATACTTGTTTTGGACAGTCTCTCTAAGGGTTCTTCTGTTGCCTTGGCACATCTGTTCTAATATAGAGTAACAGCTGAAACAATACCATCCCTTTTCAAATACTAATTATGGTAGCTACAAATGGAAAAAGGGTCATGCAGGCCAGGGAGCCTGCTAGTACAGTTCAAAATGAGTACTAATCCTGCTCAGACTCTAATTTCATTGAATGAACTTTGGAAATAGAGAACAGCATTAAAAGACAGCAATTTGCAATATTTGTGGTGTTTCCTTTTGTCTACCACAAGGCTTTCTATTTATTTTTAAACTTAATTCAAAGTTCAATAATTCCTGATGATTTTCCCCACATACAGTTCATCATTTTGATATTTGTTCATTTTTAATATATTTTTATTATGTTTCACTGACCAAATTTTCTATGCATTCTATGCTCTGGATAAAACCAAATTAAGAATCTGACTAAAAAATTAACAAGGAGGAAGCGAGGACTGCAGATGCTGGAGACCAGAGTCAAAAAGTGTGGTGCTGGAAAAGCATGGCCAACCAGGCAGCATCTGAGGAGCAGGAGAATCAACATTATGAGCATAAGGATGTTTCTTCATCAGGAAAAACATTAACAAGGCAACTAAAAATAATATATTTTTGTTGTCATGTACCCACAGTTTGTATGCTATCCATTTTTAACAAGCATGCTCATGATACCGTCATTGTCTTATGGCAGTGATCTGATGGTATAAAAGTCTCAGTCTCCACTTTTTGGGGCCCATTTCAGCAGTGAGATACTGAGGGAAGGTGCAGCAATTTGTAAAATAATTGTTCAGTACTAGCACAGACAGACAATGTCTGTCATTTTCATATATATAGGTATCAGATGCTGTAAAAAAATCTGTAGGCAGTTTGTGGGTTGCAAATAAATTCAATTCTTGAGTCCATTTACAGGTTGATTTGTACACGAGTTGGAACACAGTGCAGGACAATATAAAATAGCCATAAGTACAGGAATTATTTGAATGTCAGATTTTTAAAATTACTACCCTGTTTGGGATTGCGTTCATGACAACAAGTGTTCATAAGTCAGATGTTTGTATATTGAGGACCCCAGAATTAAATTTTTCAGTACCACGCTATTCACAACTAGTTCTTATGTTACACTAGCTGAAATAAATATTGTCCTCATCAGTTACAAATACCATGCTGAAGTAAAAGCTTCCATGTAAAAGTCTCTGTGGAAGACTGAGGGAAAAGAACAGATGAATTTTCACTTTTAGAGAAACATAGGGCCATGTTAACATGCTATTCAAGTTAGAATATTCCATTTCAATTAATTGTTTTTCCTCCATTTGTTTGACACTTCATGTTTTTTGAATATTTAGAAAATGAAACAATTCATTTTCTGTCTGAATTTTGTCTTGTCTTTGTGGAAACATTTCATATAAAATGAAAGACAAATAATAAAATGACTAATCAGCTGTCCAGAAACAGGTAGCTTCATATTTGAAATGGCGCAATCAAATAAACTCACTTTCGTCGATATCCTATGTAAGAAATCAGCCATGAAATTCCCTATTTATAGTCTATCCCAAACCTACCTATACCGTTAGTATACAGGTGGGATTTCTACATTGCCAGACACAATAAGGTTGACTTTATCAGAACCTCAGAAATAGGGCTTGAGCTATTTGCTCATTGTGCATGTTTGAAATTTGGCTCTTCACGGCCATTCTCTAGGATATTGACAATCCCAGTCAGATTATTTCTCACTGTATGTTGTACAAATTCACAAGTGGATCTAAGAGAATCATTTTAGTACTGAAAAGTGCACAGACTATGTTAGATGCCCTGGAAAGGTAAGGTATCTCAAAGATTTGAGCAGCAGGTGAATCTAGCTTTGGCACCCTGTTACTATTCAGTAGTAACACAAATGATGATTGTTGCGTCAAGCTAGAAAGAAGTTCTGCCTATCACACAAATGTAAAAGTTGGTGCATGAATTTCAGTGCCTATGTGATGCCAGTAACGTAGGCTATTCATCAAAGACTGGCAGCCCTCCTATCAAATCTAACCAGGATTGTAAAACTTAAAATGCCATATCCACAATGGACAATATTTATAAAACAATCAAATACATGCAAAAGATTATGGCGACAACTATTTAGGATTGTCAGTTGAGCTCACCGTGAGGCACACTTGCATGGATATGTGCTGGAAGCTGGATATATTAATGCACAGAATCCTGTCCTTTGCAGACAAAAACAGCGTGTATGTGTCTGGTGGGGTAGTTTAGACAGGACATTGCTTGTCAGTTGGGAAAGGGAGAAAATTATCAATGAATGTCATAGAACCATTTCCAGTGAACCAGAAGACTCAATTCTCTATCCTACCAAAGACATTTTCTTCACAGTTGAGTTCACAGGACTACAAACATGTTTGTTCTTTCTTACAATCTATGTGAGCAGTGATTACTCATTATAACAGATGTTCTCATTTGTATCAGGGGCAATTGGTATGTATAAGAGAACTCAACAATAATGCTCCAGCCATCCAAACGTCACTGAACTAACATTAATTATATATTGTCTGTACAATTGAGGAAGTTACACAGAGGCACTGTGGGAAACATGTTTTATCATGGAACAATAGCATTTATGCTTGAAACAAAAACATAAATTACTGGAAAAGCTCAGCAGGTGTGGCAGCAACTGTGGAGAGAAATCAGAGTTAATGTTTTGGGTTGAATGACCCTTCCTCAGAACTGATGGCAGCTAGGAAACTGTCAGTTTATATGCAGAAGATAGGGTAGGGGGAGGAGTGTAATGGGGTAACTGAAAGGTGGGATGGAGCCCAAAGAGAGAGAAGAACAGCTAGACAAAGAAATGGATAACAATCTGGCTAGGAGGGTGAACAGCCATTAATGGAGACTGATGGTGGTTAACAATGGGTTGTGTGTATTAGCAGACTGTGATAGGCCCTTGTGGGAGGGTTGGCTTAAGGACATGGGAGAGCTCAAGCCTTAAGGTTACTGAACTCAATATTGAGAATGCTGCAGGGTCCCCAAGCAGAAAATGAGGTGTTGTTCTTCCAGCTTGTGCTGAGATTCACTGGAGTACTGCAGCAAGCCTGAGACAGAGATGTTGGCCAGGGAACAGGGTGGGGTGGTAAAGTGGCTCTCTGCCTTTATTCCTGATGAAGGGCTTTTACCCGAAACGTCGATTTTGCCTGTCCTCGGATGCTGCCTGAATTGCTGTGCTCTTCCAGCACCACTGATCCAGATCTGGTTTCCAGCATCTGCAGTCATTGTTTTTACCTGGTAAAGTGGCAGGCAACTGGAAGCTCAGGATCTTTTTTGCAGAGAGAACGTTGCTGTTCTGTGAAGTGGTCACCCAGTCTAGGTTTCATTTCCCCAAAGTGGTAAGGGCATCATTGTACCCACCTTTTTCAATCTGTGCTACAAGCTCATTGTTTTTATACGCTGCATGCATTTTAGTACAACACCCTTAGCATTCCACTGACTGTCCCCTTCCCTAGTTGTCTCATCTGCTGTGCTTGAATATAGATTCCTGAACCTTTCTAAACTCTGTCCTATTACTTTTTCAGGAAACTTTAATAACCTCTGCTGAGCCATCCCCCCTTTACTTTTTACATAATTTTCCATGCAACTAAACATACCAACCGCAGCCCACACCCTCCCCCACCAACTTCTTGTTTATTCTGTAACAGGATGAGGGTATCGCTGGCTCGGCAGCATTTATTGCCCATCCCTAATTCTCCAGAGGGCAGTTGAGAGTCAACCGCATTGCTGTGGGTCTGGAGTCACATGTAGGCCAGATCTAATAAGGATGGCAGTTTCCTTCCCTAAAAGACTTCAGTGAACCAGTTGGGTTTTTTTCTGACAATTGGCAATGGATTTATAGTAGTCATTAGATCCTTAATTCCAGATATTTATTGAATTCAAATTCCACCATCTGCTGTGGGATTCATACCCGGGTCTGTGGAATGTTACCTGGGTCTCTGGATTAACACTCCAATGATAATACCACTAGACCATTGCCACCCCTTATATTTAGTTTAAACTATTTAGTTTAAAGCCCTAGCCCCAGTATTTTGAACAATTGCTACCACAGTGTGTTGATTGATAGAGGGAGTCACTGTTCAAATTGGTGAAGGGGATGTCAATCAAGCAGGTCGCCTTCTCTTGGGTAATGTTGGGAGTTGAGTGTTTTTGGAGCTGTACTTGTCCAAGCAGTGGAGATTATTCTATACCATTCTTGATTTGGGCCTGTTAGATAGTAGACAAGTTTGGGGAGGTAGGATGTGAATTACTTGCATCAAAATTGCTAGATTTTGACTGGTTCTTTTATCAATTGTATTTTTTTTTGTTCCAGTTCAGTCACTGGTTAATGTTAGACCCAGGATAACAGGAAACAGTGAGGACTGCAGATGCTGGAGATCAAAGTCGAAAAGTGTGAGACTGGAAAAGCACAACAGGTCAGGCAGCATCTGAGGAGTAGGCAAGTTGACATTTTGGGCATAAGCCCTTCATCAGGATGTGGGTTGAGTGCCTGGCTAAGGGGGCTGAGAGATAAATAGAATGGTGAGGGGAAGGTAGTTGAGAAAGCAACAGATAGATACAGGTGGGGGGCTGACAGTGATGGGTCGGTGGGGAGGGTGGAGCGAATAGGTGAGAAGGAAGATGGACAGGTAGGACACGTCAAGAGGGCAGTGCTGAGTTGGAGGGTTGGATCTGGGATGAGGCGTGGAGCGGGCAGATTTGAAAGCGAGTGAAACCAATATCGATGCTATGTGGTTGAAGAGTTCCAAGGTGGAAGATGAGGCATTCTTCCTCCAGTTGTTGAGTGGCTTAGATTTGGTGGCGGAGGATGCCCAGGACTTGCATGTCCTTGGTGGAGTGGGAAGGGGAGTTGAAGTGGTTGGCCATAAGGCAGTAGGGTTATTTGGTGTGCACTTATCACAACTACACCCCAACCTGCATCTACCCATCACCTTCTTAGCTACCTTCCCCCCACCTCACATTTATCTCTCAGCCCCCTTCCCACCATCACCCTCCAACGTTCCTGTTGAAGGGCTTCTGCCTGATATGATGACTCTCCTGCTCATTGGATTCTTCCTGAGCTGCTGTGCTTTTCCAGTACCACACTTTTCTATCCAGGATAATAAGGAAGTCAGCAATGATAATGCCAGTGTCAAGGATAGATTTTCTCTTGTTGAAGATGGTCATTGCTTGTCAGTTGTGTGGTGCGCATGATACTTACCATTTATCCAAATAGAGTCATACAGCACGAAAACAAACCCTTTATTCCAATCAGTCCATGCTGACCATAATCCCAAACAAACTAGTTCCACCCACCTGTGCTTGGTCCACAACCTTCCAAACATTTCTTATAAGCATACATGTCCAACTGTCTTTTAAACATTATAACTGTACCCACATCCACCACTTCCTCTGGAAGTTCATTCCACACGCAAACCACTCTGTACAAAACCGTTGCTTCTCCTTTCTTCTTTAAATCTTTCTCCTCTCATCTTTAAGTATGCCCCCTAGTCTTGAAATCCCCCACCCTAGGGAAAAGATACCTGCCATTCACCTTATCTGTATCCCTCATGATTTTATAAACCTGTATAAAGTCACCCCTCAACCTCCTATGCTCCAGTGAAAAAAGTCCCAGCCTATCCAGCCTCTTCTTATAACTCAAACCCTCCAGTCCCAGCAATGTGCTAGTAAATCTGTTCTGAACCCTCTCTAGCTTAATGATATCCTTACTACAACAGGGCAGCAAGAACTGGACACAATAGTCCAACGTTCTGTAGAACCTCAACTTAATGCTCCAACTCCTATACTTAAAGATCTGAGCAATAAAGGCAAGCCTGCTAAATATCTTCTTAACCACCTTGTCTACATGTGACCCAAACTTCAAAGAATTATGTACGTGAACCCCCAGATCTTCCTGTTTTACAGCACTATTCAAGACCTAACTTTTAAGTGTATAAGTCCTGTTCTTGTATGTTTAACCAAAATGCAATACCTCGTATTTATCCAAATTAACCTCCATCTGCCACTTCTCCTGCTGATCCAATTGATCGAGGTCTCGTAATCTGGGATATCCTTTCTCACTGTCCAACAATTTTAGTGTCATCCACAAACTGAGGAACCATGCCTTCTATATTCTCATAATGGCTGGAAAAGGAAGTGGCAGATCTTGTGAAGCACTTTTCAGTGTTTGGGATAATTACTGAGCCCAACGTCCATAAACACTGCAGAGACAAACATGAAAAGAAAATGCAGATTTCAGATTGAGGGGGATGCAATCAAAAAAATAAATGTACTTATAGAAAATACATGCAGGCTCTTTAAGAAGAAAATGGCACAAAGTTGGAGAAACCAAAATGTTTGGGGTGTGATTGTGCAGATGGCTTGTTTCTGACAATATGTTTGTTCTCTGCAACTCCACAGTCTGATTTTTTTTAAAATAGTCTTTTTCTTCAAATGACAGATGCTCGGCTTTGTGTAGATGGATTCTCACAAAATTACCATTTATTTCTTAAAGGAGATCCAACATGCTTGTAATTTTTTGTTTTGCAGCAATATCTACAGAAAGATTTTAGACTCCTTGGCCTATGACTCTCCCTCGTCAACTTCACTTTGATCATTTTTCTTTTGGAAAATGTGCTATTTTAAAAATGAACTCTTTCCAAACGTGATCTGAAAGAATTTTCTTTTTCTTTCTTTATTTTCATAATGCAACCAAAGATCTTCCATTTTCAGTTGCATCTCAGAAATTTTCCAACTTAATGTGTCCAAAATGTCCTTTGATAAAGATTTCCCTGGAAAATCTCAAGAAGGAAACTGACAAAGAAAAAACTGAACTTATAATACAGGGAAGACACTTAGAGCTGATCGATTTAATATCTCTCAGACAGATCGGCAGTATTACATTAGCCTAATTTATTGCATGTGCATTGTCATGCATTCAAGCTTGAAAGGAACTTCTTTCATGAGACAGATGTTCAAGTAATAGCTCCTGCCTTGGGTATTTAGTAAAATTATTAGGTTGTTTTCAAGACTATTTCCTGTGATGGGTAGCATTAAGTCAATACTGACTGCAACAATAGAAATTGTTGGAGGAACTCAGCAGGTGTACCAGTAGCTGCAGAGAGAAAACAGAGTTAACATTTTGAGTCTGGTGACCCTTCTTCAGTACATCCAGAAGGCATTTGACAGGATAACTGGCAAAACATTAAGTCATAAAATAAAGAGCGAGTCCATGGTGTTGAAGATAGCATCTTGGTTGTGGATAGAGAATTGGCTACAGGTTGGGAACATGTAACAATGGGGTTGCACAGGGATCAGTGTTGGGTCCACAATTGTTTACAATATGGATTAATGACTTGGAGGAAGGAAGATAAATTCTATAGCCAAATTTGCAGACAACATAAAAAAAGGTGGAAAGGCAAGTTGAGAGGAATGCCAACAATTTAGAGAGTGATATTGATAGGTTAAGTAACTGGGCAAAACGTTGGCAAATGGAGTTTAATGTAGTAAAGTATGAAGTTGTTCATTTTTGGAAGGGAGAACTAAAGCACTGTTCTGAGGATGCCTACTTCTATAAGGGGCCTCCAAAATAGCCACCTTCTCCCTCAATAGAGGATTCCCCTCCACTGTGGTTGACCGCTGTGTCTGACCCATTTCTTGCACTTCAGCCCTCATCCCTTCTCTTCCTTCCCACAACACTGATAGTATCATAGCACTGGTCCTTCCAACCTACAAACATTGACATCCAAAGGATCATTAGCCACCATTCCTGCTACCTCCAGTGGGATGCCACTATGAGACATATATTCCCCTTCCCTCAGTTATTAGTCTTCTGAATGGACCATTCCCACTGGGACACCCTGGTCCAAACTTTCTCCATTCCCAACACCTCCCATACCCCTATGGCACTTTCTCACACCATTTACAGAAGTTATAACACTTGCCGATTTACTTCCTCCCTCCTCATTTTCCAAGGCCCAAAACACACCTTCCAGATGAAGCAGCGATTTACCTGCACTTCATTCAATCTACTTAACTTATCCCAAGTTTCTGTTTATTTTGTACATAGGTGATGTGGGAATTGGTAGACCCATTATGATTCATGGTGACCACACCTAGAGCAGGTGTTGGTTGCATGAGGAACCCTGGCTCAGAGGTGCTGAGCAGAAGTCTAAGTTTCTAACACTGCAATAGATTAGGGAGAATTACCTGGACAGTATGCATCAGGAAGCAATCAGATCCCTTAGATTTACTACGTTAAATTCAGTCAGTGACAGGGACCGGAGGGAGTGACTACTGGCAAGGCAGGCCAGTAGTCTTCCTTCCTCCAAGTCATTAATCCAAATTGTAAACAATTGTGGACCCAACACTGATCCCTGTGCAACCCCATTGTTACAGGTTCCCAACCTGTAGCCAATCCTCTATCCACAACCAAGATGTTAGGAGGTAGTGTTAGGAGGTAGTGCTGAAGTAGCCTCAGCCATTAGGCTGGTCTAACTGGTTTGAGATTCTTAACCTCTATGTGGATGAGAGTGGGGGCTGAGGGAGGATGAGCAATCTGACCACAGCACTGTGGTTCAGGGAGAGAAGGGGGAAAAGAGAAATGTTGTTATAAGTGGGAATAGTATAGTCAGGGGAATAGACACTGTTCTCTCTGGCCAGGATTGGAAACACATAGCTTGTGTGGTCTGCATTATGCCTGAGTTCAGGGTATCTCATCTGTGCTGCAGAGGAACTTGGAGTAGGAGGGAAAAAATCCAATTGTCGTGGTCCATGTATGTACCAACAATGTAGTTAGGAAGAGGAAAAAGATTCTGATGAGGGAATATGAGCAGCTAGGGGCTAAATTAAAAAGGAGAACCAAAAAAGGTGTTGATCTCTGGATTACCACCTGAGCCATGAATAAATTAGCACAGGGTTAAGAAGATTAGTGGTAAATGTGTGGCTCAAAGATTAGTATAGGAGAAATGCAACACTGGTACCAGTACTGGGGAAGGAAGGAATGCTGGGATCAGAGTACTGGTGAATCGCACAACTAGAGTGTGGAAAGGGCTTTAAACTAAATAATGAGGTGTGGGTGGGTGGGGGGGGATGGGACAGGTGCAAGGAAACATTATGGAAAATGATAAAGAGGAGGGAGGGCTCAGCAGAGGTTATTAAAGTTTCCAGAATAAGTAATTGACAAAATATGGAAAGGCAGTTAGACACACCATTTTTCTGCCATTCTCACGTTCCAATCACTTAATCTGCACTTTTGACACCTTTTCTCCACCAGCACTTCACACCCCACTATTGCATAATTGCTTCCCCCTCGACACGTCATGTCAGCTCTGATGAAGAGTTGTTTAGACTCAAAACATCATAGAGTCATAGAGATGTACAGCATGGAAACAGATCCTTCGTTCCAACCCGTCCATGCCGATCAGATATCGCAACCCAATCTAGTCCCACCTGCCAGCACCCAGCCCATATCTCTCCAAACCCTTACTATTCATATACCCATCCAAATGCCTCTTAAATGTTGCAATTGTACAGGCTCCACGACTTCCTCTGGCAGCTCATTCCATACACATACAACTCTGGGTGAAAACGTTGGCCCTTTGTTCTCTTTTATATCTTTCTCCTCTCACCCGAAACCTATGCCCTCTAGTTCTGGACTCCCTGACCCCAGGGAAAAGACTTTGTCTATTTATCCTATCCATGCCCCTCATAATTTTGTAAACCTCTATAAGGTCACCCCTCAGCCTCTGACGTTCCAGGGAAAACAGCACCAGCTTGTTCAGCGTCTCCCTTTTGCTCAAATCCTCCAACCCTGGCAACATCCTTGTAAATCTTTTCTGAACCCTTTCAAGTTTCACAACATCTTTCTGATTCGAAGGAGACCAGATTTGCATGCAATATTCCAACAGTGGCCTAACCAATGTCCTGTACAGCCGCAGTATGACCTCCCAACTCCTGTACTCAATACTCTTGACCAATAAAAAAAAGCATACCAAATGCCTTCTTCATTATCCTATCTACCTGCGACTCCACTTTCAAGGAGTTATGAACCTGCACTCCAAGATCTCTTTGTTCAGCAACACTCCATAGGACCTTACCATTAAGTATATAAGTCCTGCTAAGATTTGCTTTCCCAAAATGCAGCCCCTCGCAATTATCTGAATTAAACTCCATCTGCCACTTCTCAGCCCATTGGCCCATCTGGTCAAGATGCTTAGCATGCTCTCTTTCCATGGATGCTGCCTGACCTGCTGTGATCTCCAGCACTTCTGTTTCAGTACATATTCCAGCATCTGCAGTACAGAACAACCTCGGTTATCCGAACATCAATTATCCGAATTTCAGATTATCCGAACAATGTCAATGTCCAGTAAAAACGTTATCCTTTATCTGAACACTCAGTTATCCAAACAAAATACTCCACACCCGGCTCATTCGGATAATCAAGGTTGCTCTGTAATTTGTTCTTATAATATGAAAATGATTCAGAATCTAACATCTGGCACAGCAGTTGAGGAGACAACTATGAGACAGGGTGTGATTAATGCTGGACTGAGGGTTTTGTATTTAAATGTATACAGTATATGAAACAAGGCAGATTGAAATTGACAGGTACGATGTTGTGGGCATCACAGAGACATGGGTGCAAGGGATTCAATGGTGGGAACTAAATATCCAAGGATCCTATCAAAAGCACAGGTAGAGGGATAGAGGAGATAGGATTGGTTTGTTGGCTTGAAATTAAGTTAAGTCAATAGCAAGAAATGATTTGGGTTGGAAGTAGTAGAATCTGTCGGCAGAGTTGAACAAAGGAAAATAGACTCTGGTGGGAGTTATATAATGGCCCTTCTGGCAATAATCAGGATGTGGGAGAGAAAATAAATCAGAAGATAGAAAAGGCAAGTAAGAAAGGCACTATTACAATAATCATGGGACCTTCAACACGAGAGTGGATTGGGAAAATCAGGTTGGTAGCAGATCTCAAAAGAAATTTGTTTTAGATTAGATTCTCTACAGTGTGGAAACAGGCCCTTTGGCCCAACCAGTCCACAGCGACCCTCTGAAGAGTAACACACCCAGACCCATTTCCCTCTGACTAATGCACCTAACACTATGGGCAATTTAGCATGGCCAATTCACCTGACCTGCACATCTTTGGACTGTGGGAGGAAACCCACGCAGACATGGGGAGAATGTGCAAACTCCACACAGACCTGAGGCTGGACTTGAAACTGGGATGCTGGCGCTGTGAGGTAGCAGTGCTAACCACTGAGCCACTGTGCTGCCCAATTTGTGGCAGGTTGACAAGATTGAATTGAATTGAATTTATTGTCACGTGTACCAAGGCACAGTGAAAAACTTTGTCTTGTGAACAATACAGGCAGATCACAGGGTTAGCATAGATCAGTCAACAATAGGTAAACAGTGGCAAAAACAAAAACACAGATACAGGCAAAAACGATTCACAAAAAGAGTTTGTGAATCCATTCAGTATTTTAACAACTGTAGGGTAGAAACTGTTTCGAACATGGCCGGTGCATGTATTCAGTCTCCTTTACCTTTTCCCTGATGGTAGAGGTTGTAAAAAAGCATTGCCAGGGTGGGATGGATCTTTGAGAATGCTGGCAGCCTTTCCTTGACAGCAGACCTGGTAGATGGATTCTATAGATGGGAGGTTGGCCTTTGTGATTGTCTGGGCTGAGTTCACCACTCTCTGTAACCATCTCCGATCTTGAATGGTACAGTTGCCATTCCAGGTAGCGATACATTCAGACAGTATGCTCTTGATGGCGCACTTGTAAAAGTTGGAAAAGGTATTCTCCATCATGCCAAGTTTCCTCAGCTGCCTGATGAAGATGAGACGTTGTTGGGTCTTTGTAACCAGTGTATCCA
Organism: Chiloscyllium plagiosum; assembly: GCF_004010195.1. Lineage (NCBI taxonomy): Eukaryota > Metazoa > Chordata > Chondrichthyes > Orectolobiformes > Hemiscylliidae > Chiloscyllium > Chiloscyllium plagiosum. The sequence continues at coordinate 52,507,654 of NC_057724.1, forward strand.
CATGAAGAGTCCAACAAGCTTGTTGTGGATGACCACTCCCAGGAGCTTGACACTCTCCACTCCTTCCACCTCTGTGCTGTTAATGTGTAGGGGGGCATGAGTAACATCCTGCCGAAAGTGAATAATGAATTCCTTGGTTTTGCTGACTTTGAGAGCTGTTATTTTTATTGCACCTTTTTTTTTTGTTTTGAGCTGATTGTTTTGTTTTAGCTTGTTTTTGGAGCAGCTTGTGGTAGAGCCCACTAGTGAACACAATCAGTTCTGGAATTGGTGATATGTAGAGAGCTTAAGGTGAAGGAACCCCTGGGGCAGTGCCCATAATGGTAGAATTCATCCCGCAGTTCAAGAGTGAGAAGCTGGATCAGATGTAACAGTATTAGAAATATGTAACAGTAATGACAAAGATATGATGGAGGAGCTGGCAGAATTGATTGGAAGGAGAGGCTAGCAGAGAATATGTCAATACACTCACTAACAGGGAGCAGCAATGGCAGAGGTTCCAGGGTAATTTGGGAGGCACATCAGAAATTCTTCCCAAGGAAGAGACATACTAAAGGGAGGATGAGATAACTATGGCTGACATGGGGATATAGGGACAAGATAAAAGCAAAAGAAGAAGTGGTGTTGATTAATGGGAAGCCAGATGATTGGGAAGTCTTTAAAAAACAACAGAGGATATTTTTTAAAAAGAAATAGAGTTGAGGGTAGGTGGGGGGTGTGAAGATGAAATATGACAGTCAGATAGCTGGTAACATAAAAAGGTTGAAAGAGTTTTTTTAGATATCTAAAAAGGTAAGAGAGAGGCAAGAGTGGACATTAGCCAACAGGAAAATGAAGCTGGAGAAGTAAAGCGGGACCAGGAAATGGTCTCGGAACTGAATAGGCACTTTGCATCAATTTTCACAGTGGATGACACCAACAGCATACCAGAACTTCAAGAGAGAAAGGGGTAGAGGTGACTGCTGTGGCTATCACGGAGGAGAAGGTATAAAACCAAACATATTGCAGATGCTTGAAATCAGAAACAAAAATGCAAATTGCTAGAAATCTCAGCAAGTCTGAAAGCATCTTTGGAGAGAAATCAGAGTTAAAGTTTCAGGTCCAGTGACCCATCTTCAGAATGGAGGAGAAGATGCCATGGGAGCTGCAATGTCTAAAGGCGAATAAATCACCTGGACCTGAGGGACTACACCTTAGAATTCTGAAGGAGATAGCTGAGGAGATTGCACAACCATTAGTGGTGATCTTTCAGGAATTACTGGAGTCAGGGAAGGTCCCAGGGTCACTTCAAGGATTTAAGATGGAGATAGGTTCTTGGTTAATAAGGGGAGAAGGAAGGAGAATAAGGTTGAGGAACATATCAACCATGATTGGATGGCAGAGTAGATTCTTAATTCTGCTTCCATGTCTGATTATCTTATCCTATTGAATAGAGGAGCTTGAGGGGCTGAACCACCTACTGCTGTTCTTATGTCTTATGGCCTTATTTCTTGCCCTAGGTATCTTAATGGATAATTCATCTCCCAGTCTATACAGGATGACCACTGGCTAGTACTGCTCAAAGTTCCAAAAGACAGACTTCAGACAGGAAAACTAATTTACTAATCCAAGTAAGAAATGATGGCTGTGGTAAAATCAGGTAGACACCTGACCTGCCTAAAGGATAAATTTAATTATTCTGGCAGCAGCATGGATGTCCTTGTAGATCAGGTTACATTGCACCTATTTCTAGTCAGTTGCAAAGCCATTAAATTCAGATTGTTATTTGTACATGAGAATCCTCCTGCTGAAATTAGGAATCATAGAAAATAAAGAATCACATTCAAAAGGTTAACCTGTTCATCATCAATTGTAAATGAACCTCTTACAATTTACATCAATGGCTTCAATGGGGGCATACACTGAGTATGTTAAACAAATGCATAAAAATCTGAGATTTCTTTCGATGTGTCTACTTGAATAAATGTAAAACAATCTTGTAACACTATTTTACAGAAATGGCTGCTCTACTTTCCTATATTACAACAGTGATTCTATTTCTAAAAGTAATTCATTTTATGTGTAATCCCTTTGGATTGTTTTGAAGACATGAAAGATACAATATCAATCCAATTGTTTCTTCAAGGCACTAGGGGGAATAGATTTATCATTACAACTCTCTTAGTATGATAAATTGACATTGGAGGGACAAAAATTAAGTCTCAATTTTCCAGACTTGATTTACATAGAGATACTCTAAGTTACCAAAGTGGCAGGCTGTGACAGCACAACTGACTGAAACGTACAGTAATCTGTACATGCAGGGTAGATAGTGTCTAAAAGTCAATTTTGGAATTCAATTGAAATTGGCCAGCAAGTGGATCAAGATTACATGACCATGCTCCATTTAAGTTGATCAGCTCCCAACTACTAATCCTAAAATGGACTTTCAGCCTCTTCTTAAGCTCTCAATGTCTATTTCGCAGCAAAGTTTCTGAGCATTTAGCCCTGAGAGCTGTAGCAGCCTTGAATTCAACCAGATCATTTTTTCCTCATCAAATGAGCAGTAGTCAGGAACAGGATTGCCATTTCAAACTCACCTTGTACATTATGACTTGGGGTAATCAAGCTAATATTGATTAAACAAATGGTTGAGTTTAGAATGCATTGGAAATACTTCATTACAAACCCTGAAATGAAATATTTGGTTGGAATATGATGCATCTGAAAGTGCTTTTTCAGAAAGAGATAAATGATGCATATCCATAATGCACAGGATGTATGAGTATTGGAGTTTTTTTTCAACCAGGACAAACATTCTGAGCTAAAACTTAAGAAGTGATAAGTATCAAATCAATAAGAGATGGATGATAGGCTATGATAGAGCCTTGTGAAAGCGAAATGTATGTCTTTAAACTGGAGAACAATTTGCATGGTTAGTAAAGTATAAATCATCTGAGTAAAGCTCAAGCAATTTGAAGTGAAAATTGACTGAAAATGAAATACAGCATCACAGCTTGAAGCTCCATTGACTCCAGGATTTAAATACAAAAGGATGCACTATTTAGTTAGAATCACATGACTCAAATTGGAGCAAGTTAATGAGGTCGCTCACCTTGGCAGGCTGATTGAGAAGGACATAACAGATACTGTATAAAGATGTGAATAAACTTCATAATGAGATAACTTGCAAGCTTCAAATAATTGCAGTTTGAGATTGACTGTGAATTTAGAACATATTTATACAATTCATTATCAAATCCTGTCAATCTTTACGCTGTAAACATAGATCTTGATAGACAGCTGCAGTAATGTGGATATATCAGAACAATCCAAATAGAACTAGTATCATATGGTGACCAAAGTCATTACCTTAATGGTGATCTTTGCCAATGGAATAAATGGAAATTGAATGCCCCCAAAATGGCCATCTTAATTGATGCTTAAAGAGTCATAGAGTCATAGAGATGTACAGCATGGAAACAGACCCTTTGGTCCAACCCGTCCATACCAACCAGGTATCCCAACCCAAACTAGTCCCACCTGCCTGCACCCAGCCCATATCCCTCCAAACCCTTCCTATTCCTATACCCATCCAAATGCCTCTTGAATGTTGCAATTGTACCAGCCTCCACCACTTCCTCTGGCAGCTCATTCCATACACGTACCACCCTCTGCGTGAAAAAGTTGCCCCTTAGGTCTCTTTTATATCTTTCCCCATCTCACCCAAACCTATGCCCTCTAGTTCTGGACTCCCCGACTCCAGGGAAAAGACTTTGTCTATTTATCTTATCCATGCCCCTCATAATTTTGTAAACCTCTACAAGGTCACCCCTCAGCCATGCTTCTTGCAGTTCAGTTTGTGATGAAATATTGTCAACAGGTGGCCTGTCACTTTTGAATGGAAGCTGTATTGGAGATTAACTGAAATGTAAAATACATCATCTGAGTGTTTTCATTTTAAAAGAAAAATTAATTTCCGGAATTTCACTCTTAATTCCTCACATGAAGATTAAAACTCAAAATTGGCAATTCTGCCATTTTATAATGGTATTTTATGAAGACATCTTAAAAAAAGTGCAAAGATTTTCATAATTAATAATGCAAAACAGGATATGTAGTTTCATTACATTTACTGAATATGATTGAGGCGATTTAATATAAGTAAAGGTAGTGTTCTATTAGTATGACCAGAAAGAATCCACACGGTGGGAAATATTAATATAATATAGCATTGACCTTCATCAACACCTACATTATAAGTTGAATAAAAAATGGTCCTGCAAAATCACACAACACTCATGTCTTAATGAAGTTGTTAAACTGAAAACAAAATCTTCTAACTTAAACTTCTCAGAGTACACCAAAAGGGTAGGTGGGATTCTGGTCTTGAAGTAAGGACACTACCACTACACCACAGCGTTCCTAACTATTAGGTTGAATGATTGTACTTGCTATATTAAGTTTGTTCTAGTGCTCATCCTCAAGGGAACTTTATCAAAATCATCCCAACGAATAAACAGATATTTTTGACCAGGTTGGAGTCACCCCTGGCACAGAGGTTGTTAGTTGTAGTTATTCGAAGTCAATCGTCTAAGTCCCAGGATATCTATGTAGAAGTTCCTGAGGCTAGTGCGCTGAACCCAATCATTTTCAACTACTTCATTAATGACTTTTCTGGACAGCGCAGAGAAAAGTGCAAAAGAACTACAGCCCATTGACTGGTGAGGTCACAGTGTGGGAAGAAAACCTGGAATCAGGGGAAAGACTTTGCAACATCTAGATATATTCAAAAATGTGGAAGGTCCAGGACAGGCAGAAAAATGGCACAATCGGAGAAAGTAGTTCAGATACTAAGAAATGCCTCCAGTTTGGAAAGAAACAATAATTAAGATCAAGGCAGTAACTTACTATACACAATGGGTTGCACTGGGATGATTTGCCAACAAGATAGCAGAGAAGAAAGATACAAAAAGAAAAATATGAGGACATAATCACCACTTTTGAAGTTTATTACAGTTTTAAATCCACTGTAATTAAACAAGCCAAATTTGTGAGGGTGGAGCAAAGGCCTGAGAAGGTATTGATCCTTTGTTAATAATCTTTTAACGTTTCTGTGGTTCTGTTCGCCGAGCTGGAAGTTTTTTTGCAAACGTTTCGTCCCCTGTCTAGGTGACATCCACAGTGCTTGGGAGCCTCCTGTGAAGCGCTTCTGTGACGACACGACCAGCTATCCCTAGTAGCCACACATGCAGACGACAAGCAACATGAATTTGACTGGGACAACACTACCATTATAGGGCAAGCAAAACAAAGAACAGCCAGGGAATTCCTAGAAGCATGGCACTCATCCACAAACTCCATCAACAAACACATCGACCTGGACCCAATATACCGGCCACTACAGCGGACAGCTGAAACTGACAACCGGAAGCGGCAGGGACAGGCCACTATAAATGCTGGAGGAAACACCACAGAAGCGCTTCACAGGAGGCTCCCAAGCACTGAGGATGTCACCTAGACAGGGGACGAAACGTTTGCAACAAAAACTTCCAGCTCGGCGAACAGAACCACAGCAACGAGCACCCGAGCTACAAATCTTCTCACAAACTTTGAACTTTTAACGTTTGGCCAACAACAGCACTAAAGAACACAAAAGAATGACTGGATCAGGGATAAAATTATTATCAGGGTTTAGGCAAAGCTCTTTCTGACTTTTCTATAATCTAGGGAAAATCATATCTTGCTTAAAGTGGTACAACTGGCTGGACAGACCAAGATTCAAAAGTAGAATCATATTTTTAATAGGGGAAGAACAGAAATGCCATGGAAAAAGTTGTTTGAGTCAATTCAAGATATTTGGTGTGAAACTGAAAATACTTTATGACAGCATCCAGGGAAGTATCAATCAAGAACAACATTTTCCATTTTGTCATGTCCACACAGTGGTGGGAAAAGGATCCATAGAGGTGAAGTGTATTTTGCCAGAACTATAGACAGCCATGATGCACTAATGTCAGTCATTTTAAACAATCTCAAGAACTTTATCCATACAGAAGAAGGAAAAGCCCTCAAATAAAAGGGCCAATCAGGAAATTAAAAAATCAGAACCAAAGAAATCACCTTCCTCTGCAAAATCAAGGAAGTACAAAGCAAATTTGAGTATCAAAGGACACCCTTCCAATGTTAGACTAGACTGTGGTCACCTGTCATAGTATTTGATGAGATGGAATGACACATTAAAGTAGATTACAACCTTCATCAATTTGATTTCTGGCCCATTTGATCAATTTGAAGATAATAGCAGCTAAGTGCATGACTGAATTACAAAGGCAATGAAATCTTTCAAATACTAAAGGTTATCCAGAACTAATGATGCATGTTACTAAACAGGAAAGCATGTTGGATCTGCAATAAACTTCCAAAGTAAATGAAGTTGATGAGAATGGAAAAAAAATCAAATTCAATTCCAGAAATTGTTCACAGGCTTTGGAAAACTCACAACTGCATACTTAGTCACACTAAGTGTGGATGCAAAACCCATTTATCTATTTACACGCACTTTTAAAAGAACATGGGAAATTAAATAGAGGCAATACTTCAAAATGGGACATTTTACCTGTAACAAGATTGATATTTGGAAATTGATTACTGCTTAAAAAAAAGACACATTTCAAAGCTTTTTGTCCTTCACTTATCAGAACAACCAGCCAGAAATACCAATATAAAGATCGAGCAATATTTGTACTATATAAGAGAAGAGTGTTGATTAGTTGACAAGTGGACTCTGATTGATAGAAATGTTGCCATGGAGAGTGTACCAGGAGGCCAAGCAGATTCTGGACAAGGTTCATTAAGAAATGAACCAAAGAATGACTGTCACTATCATCTAATTTGTTGAGTTAAAGTAGGCACAGTGTGCGTACATGTTCTGTCCATCTGCAAAGTACAGGGCCCTATTGTTTAGCATATCGAACTTTCAGTACACACAAGTGTGCTGCACTGTGAGCTTGATTGACAGTTCTACATGGCTTTCTGCATAAGCCTTTGCACACTCAGATTATTTAGTACATAAAAATCAAAAGGGTGCCGTAAATCAGAAACAAAAATAGAGATTGCTGGCAAGGCACAGTAGGTCTAGCAGCATCTGTGGAGAGAAATCAGAGAAAGGATCACTTGACTGGAAATTTAAACTCTGATTTCTCTCCACAGATGGTGTCAGACTTGCTGTGCTTTTTCCAGCAATCCCCATTACTTAATAAATGTTGCCTGATCACAGAATCACACCTAATGTTGGACAATATTGTGAATTTAGCAGGCTTGTGTATGGTCAGTAACCTGTTTATTGCGAATAGCATAAGGGATATGTTGTTTGAAATGATACATCAATCCTTTAGACACACAGCCGACATGCCTGCCAACACCCCGGCATTAAAATTCATATACAACTTAATCATTTGTGTGACAAGCAGAACTTCTTTATGGCATGACAGCTGCAACCTGTTAATGGCAAACTCCACTCATGCGTAGTTACAGCATGAAAGAGCTAGTTTCACTTGTTACTCAAACAACTTTTAAGATCCTTAATCTAAGGTAGACTGGGGACATTTTGGGATAAGAAGTGATGACCTTAGAGCTGTGCATGAGAATTTGTGTCAAGCTTCTCAATTGAATAAGATAGTAGAATGTGAAGTTACATACACTATTTAGTATCAGTGAAAGAAAGTTTAGTCAAATGCGTAAAGAGTACAATCTTAATAAAACTGGATGCAAACAATGGATTGTGGCAATCACAACTAAATGAAGAGTCAAAGCTTTTAACAACCTTCATTACACCATTACACATTTGGATGTTACTGATTTACTGATTACTTTTCGGGATCATGTTCTCATTAGAAATATTCCACAGAACAATGTTAAATATAGTGGAAGGAATTGGAGGAGTCATATGGATCCTTGCTTTTCTTAAGAGCAGAACATGACTGGCCAGTCAGAAAAGTGTATGGAAAAGTCCTACAATATGTAAGATTAGCACCAAATGAGAAATAAGAGTTTTCAAAACCAACAATAATTTCTTTCAGGGCAGATTGTGAAAATCAACAGGCATCACAGTAGACCCACAGGAAACAAAAGCCATAAAAGATATCCCACTACCCAGGAATATTACAGAGCTGTGACAGTTCAGAGTTGGTACATTTCTACTATGCCTAGTTTGATAAACGAACCTTAAAGGCAACTCCAAAGGTAAGGCCAGGCATGGTGTTCGCATCAGCATCGACAGCACTGCTTTAAGATAACAGATGTTAAAACCTTCCAAGATTTTGCTTAAAAATTTCATAACACCAGGTTATAGTCCAACAAGTTTATTTGGAAGCACTAGTTTTTGGAGTGCCACTCAAAACTAGTGTTATCAAATAAACCCATTGGACCACAACCTGGTATCATGTGACCTCCGACCTGGTCCAACCCAGTCCAACACCAGGTTGGATTGGATGGGGTCTTTGAGCAGTGGATTAAAGTCCCCAAATACAATTGAATGTAGACATAGAAAGGGAAGCGCTTGCAGTTCTGTGGGTGTGTGGGATGCTTTCTGACAAAGTTTTGAACTGCAATCCAAGAATGGAAACCAACCATAAACTGCTGGTAATAAATAGAAAGGAATCTGCTAAGATGTTACTAAGGATCCAGCAATTCAGGTGAAATCTAATAAGATACGGTACCGCGCCTGAATATTGAACTACTGCTGACACATTGCCACAGAGTCATAGAACTATGGAGTCACATAGCATGGGAACAGACCCTTCGGCCCAACCCGGTCACGCCAATCAGGTACCCTAAACGGAACTAGTCCCATTTGCCTCTAAAACTTTTCCTTTTCACGTATGTGTTCAAATGTCTTTTAAATGTTGTAATCGTACCTGCCTCTACCACTTTCTATGGTCGCTCATTCCATGCATGCACTGCCCTCTGAAAATGTTACTCCTCAAGTCCCTTTTAAACCTTTCTCCTCTCATCTGAAACCTATGCTCCCTAATTTTGGACTCCCCAACCCTTGAAAAAAGGCCTTGGCTATTCACCTTATCAATGCCACTCATGATTTTATAAACCTCTGTAAGATTACTCTTCAGCCTTCCACACTCCAGGGGAAAGTAGACCCACCCTATCCAGCCTCTCCTTGTAATTTAAATCATTTAGTTCTGGCAATATCCTGGTAAAATTCTTCTGTGCCATTTCTAGTTTTTAAGAACATCCTTCCTATAGCAACCAAAATCGTATGCGATATCCTAGAAGTAGCCTTACCAATGTCTTGTACAGCCGCAACATGACATCCCAATTCCTGTACTCAATGGTCTGAGAAATAAAGGCAAGTAAACCAAATGTCTCCTTCACTATCCTGTCCAAATGCAACATCGTTTTCAAGGAACAATGAACCTGCACCCCTAGGTCACTCTGTTCAACAACACTCCCCAGGGCCCTACCATTACCTATGTAAGTTCTGCCCTGATTTGCTTTACCAAAATACGACACCTTGCGTTTATTCAAATTAAATTCCATGTGCCACTTTTTGGTATATTGGCCCATCTGATCAAGATCTCGCTGAACTCTTAGATATCCTTCCTCAGAGTCCACTATTCCACCAAATCTGGTGTCATCCATAAACTTACTAATCATATCTCCTGTATTCTTGTCCAAAATGTTGATATAGAAGACAAACAATGGTGGACTCAGAGCCAATCCTTGCAGCACACTACTGGTCACAGGCCTTCAGACTGAATAATAACCCTCTACTACCACTCGTTGTCTTCAGTTGGCACTCTGTCCCTGGAACCCATGTGATTTAAGCTTACCAACCAGTCTACTATGTGGGACCTTGTCAAAAACTTTGCAAAAGCTTTGCTGAAGTCCATGTAGAGAACGTCTACTGCTCTGTCTCTATCTACCTATTTGGTAACTTCTCAAATTTGATTGAGTTTTTTTTAAAGAGATAACAATTTCCTATACACAAAGCCAGCTATCTCTAATCAGCCATTGCCTTTGCAAATGCTTGTAAATTCTATCTCTTAGAATCCCTTCCAACAGCTTTCCCACCATTGACATCAGGCTCACCGACCTGTAGTTCCCTGACTTTTCCTTTCAGCCTTTCTTAAACAATGCACAATGTTAGCCACCCTCCTGTCTTCTGGCACTTCACCTGTGGCTATCGATGATACAAATATCTTTTCAAGGTTCCCCAAAATCTCTTACCAAGAATAGCTTCTGATTATCCATGATGGATAGAGAGATCATTCATTGACGTAGAAGTCCTACATCCCTAATTATGAAATGTTTCAATACAACATCAAGAAAATAGTTACAAAACAATCAGCTTGATAAAGTACAAACATTCCACTCTAGAGGTAGAAGAAAGGGAAAGATAAGAAAGTGGTCAATGAGAAGAGGCAACGGTGATGTAAAAGTTAAAATAACTGCATAGAGGCTGGTATTCTGTCAACAAGTCACCTTTTATTTATGTGTACACTGTAAACTAACTGTGGCCAGCCAGGTCACAGTCAGTCCCTTATGTCAGGACACTCTGAATTTGCTGTCTATATCTGTCAGCCAGGGCTCCCTGATTGGCCCAGGTTAACAACCCCAATCAAGGATCTCATCGTCAATAGGATCCACCTGGTTCCAGTCATTGCATCCCTCACTCTCTAAGTCTGAGGATGTAAGTCTGGTCTTTCACTTATAGCTCCTCCTGGAATATTTTCACCACAGGTCTGCTCCTTTGACTTGGACTCTGACATGGGTGGCATGCACTGGACCGAAGCAGGAGATTGTCCTCCTCTTCTTGATGCTGTATTGATGCTGTATCCATCTTGGACTCTGAGGTTTCCTGACAAGCTTTTCTAGCCTATCTGAAGGATTTTGTTTTTCTGATATGCTTTGCTCCTGCCCCGTTTGCGAGGTAGTAGATTTTGGGTGATCCACATGTTTGTTCAGGACCACCTTACCTACCCGAACTTTGCATGTCATTGGTCCTGACTTCATGTTGGACTTCAGCTTGTATCAATGCAGGGCTATTTCCATGGTGCCTGCACCAAACGTGGTCCCCTTTCTTTCTCACTTAGAGGAATCACATGGCCAGAATTGGTGCTCCTGTTGCCTTTTCAAAAGTTCTAGTGTGAATTTGGAGCGTGCAGATGCTGAACAACCTTAGATCCAGAAGATCAGTGAAAACTATGCTGTAAAATAGAGAGCACACCTGAGACATAGGAGTGTGTGCCTGTGTGTACACATATACACAGCTGCCTGATTTATGAACATCCAACTTGCAAATGCTCATTCTCAGACACAATCCCACACAGAAATGTAATTTTTATTATCTGGCATACAACGTTTCTTGTACTTATGTGGTGGAGGGTTGTTTTTCAGACTGGAGGCCTGTGACCAGTGGAGTGCCACAAGGATCGGTACTGGGCCCTCTACTTTTTGTCATTTACATAAATGATTTGGATGCGAGCATAAGAGGTACAGTTAGTAAATTTGCAGATGACACCAAAATTGGAGGTGTAGTGGACAGTGAAGAGGGTTATCTCAGATTACAACAGGATCTGGACCAGATGGGCCAGTGGGCTGAGAAGTGGCAGATGGAGTTTAATTCAGATAACTGCGTGGCATTTTGGGAAAGCAAATCTTAGCAAGACTTATACACTTAATGGTAATGTCCTGGGAGTGTTGCTGAACAAAGAGACCTTGGAGTGCAGGTTCATAGCTCCTTGAAAGTGGAGTCGCAGTTAGATAGGATAGTGAAGAAGGCATTTGGTTTGCTTTCCTTTATTGGTCAGAGTATTGAGTACAGGAGTTGGGAGGTCATGTTGTGGCTGTACAGGACATTGGTTAGGCCACTGTTGGAATATTGTGTGCAGTTCTGGTCTCCTTCCTATCGGAAAGATGTTGTGAAACTTGAAAGGGTTCAAAAAAGATTTACAAGGATGTTGCCAGGATTGGAGGATTGTTTAGAACTTGTGTTGAATTCGAGCTTATACAGTCAACATGGTGGAAATAACCAGCTACTCCAAAACGTTCGAGGATTCTATTCACATCTCTATCTTTAGAATAGTGCATCTTGAACATCATATTATACACCACATAACAAGAGTCAGTGGATCAAAATCCTAACAGGAATGTGGGTGTACCTACATCACAAGAATGTAGTGAGTTTTAAAGGTAGTTCACTACCACTTCCTCAAGAGTGATTACAATAGATAATAGTCAATAGACAATAGGTGCAGGAGTAGGCCATTCTGCCCTTCAAGCCAGCACCACCATTCAATATGATCATGGCTGATCATCCTCAATTAGTATCCTGTTCCTGCCTTATCCCCATAACCCTTGATTCCACTATCCTTAAGAGCTCTATCCAACTCTTTCTTGAAAGTATCCAGAGACTTGGCCTCCACAGCTTATGGGGGCAGAGCATTCGACACACCCACCACTCTCTGGGTGAAGAGGTTTCTCCTCAACTCTGTTATAATTGGCCTCCCCCTTATTTTTAAACTATGTCCTCTCGTTTGGGACTCACCCATCAGCGGAAACATGCTTCCTGGCTCCAGAGTGTCCAATCCTTTAATAATCTTATGTGTCTCAATCAGATCCCTTCTCAGTCTTCGAAACTCAAGGGTATACAAGCCCGGTCGCTCCAATCTTTCAACGAAAGATAGTCCCGCCATTCCAGGAATTGACCTCGTGAACCTACGCTGCACTTCCTCAATAGCCAGAATGTCTTTCCTCAAATTTGGAGACCAAAACTGCACACTATATTCCAGGTGCGGTTTCACCAGGGCTCTGTACAGCTGCAGAAGAACCTCTTTGCTTCTATACTCAATTCCTCTTGTTATGAAGGCCAGCATGCTATTAGCTTTCTGATGGACAGATGGGCAAAGGGCAATCCCCACATTCTGTGAATGAATAAGTAAAAATAACTCTTTAAAAGACTAGTTATGTATAATGGCTAAATATTCTGTGATATAATTTGCTTTTTGTTTTTACACCCATTATGATTTTTAGAAATCCAGCTAGTTCTGGATTGGACTCATACTAATGTCTGGGTTTAAACATTAGTAAAGATTAACGTTGGAAATGAGATTTCTAAACCAATCTCACAGGGTTTGTCAATATTAGATAAGTCAGCACAATGATTTACAAAGCAATGATCCTGCCAACCACACGCCTACTGCTTTGCTGTATATTTTAGTGTGTAACTTGTCAAGGTTAATGTAGGTGCTCCACTATTCACGACAGCAGTGGAGAAAAGTCAAGGTAGTGCCTGAAGGGATGCCAGTCACATCAGCAATTTCAGGTCAATTTGTGAGCGAAGAGATGGAATCATGAACACTTTCACCTTGTTTTCTTAGCAACTGTCCTGTGATTGTTCAGTTAGATTTCCTGCAGCAAATGAATAGGTTAACCTACATGGTTTCAAAGAATTTAATGTTATATTTATTCATTCAAAAATAGGCTCCATTCGTACTATTTCCATGTAAGTTGTTGCTTTTGTATATAATCTTTCTGAAGATTATATACAAGAAGACCTGCAGAAATGCAACAGCGGTCTATGAAATAATCCACTAAGGATTTCAAATCTTCAGAGTTAGATCTGAACTTTGTGATCAGGCCGACTTCTAACTGTATCATAATATTTCCCAATACTTCTAAAAATTGGGCTTCAATTTCTCAAAGTCTTTGTTCCATGCCAAATATTCTCTCAGGTGTCTATCATTCTGATATAGTGGCTGAAGCAAGTAATGTGTAGGGTACACTAAATGAGATTGGAAGCCACCGCAGGAATTTAATATTGGGTTTCCATATCACCATCCCACCTACCTTCCACCCCCCACCCCACACTCCCACTTATCTCTCATCTCCCTTCCCCTCCACATTTCTATGAAGGGCTTATGCCTGAAACGTCGACACTCCCTACTATTCGGATGCTGCCTGACCTGCTGTGCTGTGCTTTTCCAGCACCACAAGTTTTGTTTCTGACTCTCCAGCATCTACATCCCTCACCTTCTCTTGGGTTTCCATATGAACACATATCTTTCAACCTTGAATTCATCTTCATCTTCCAAATCATCTTCTCAAAATCCATGAGGAAGTAATTGCTTCTTTTACTTCCTCATTATTATAATTTTCAGATTAGACCATAGAACAGTTACAAAACAGGAAGAGGCTATTCTGCCCATTATCTCTGTACTAGCTGAATAGACTTGCTGCCCATTCTAATCCAACTTTGCAGTACCTGGACTGAAGCCTTCTTCTGTGCCTAATATTTTCAGAATCATAAAAGCATTGTGTTTTACAGTACTAAAGGAGACCATCACTTTCGTACTGGCTCCCAAAAGAACTATCCAGCTACTGACATTCTCCAGTCCTATCTTTGTAGCCCCATAAATTAATCACTTTCAAATATATATCCAGCTCTCTTTTGTATGGAATCTACCTCTATCACCCTTCCGTGAAGCACATTTCAAATCCTAACACTTTAGAGTAAAGAAGTTTCTCCTCATCTCACTGCTAGTTCTCTTGCGGACAATCTTGAAATTATGACTCCTATTTACTGACATAAAAACTAATGGAAAAAGAATATCCTTCTTTACCTTGTCAAAATTGATCATAAGTTTGAACAGCTCAATTAAGTCACCTCTTAATCGTCTCTGCTCCGAGGAGAATAAGCCCACTCTCTCTTTCATTTTTTTTGAAAATCCCTCACTCCTGTTATCATTCTCGTAAATCTCCTTTGCTTCTCCAGAGCTTTAACATCATTCCATAAATAAGGTGCCCTGAACTGATCATTATACTCCAAAAGTGATCTGACCAATGATTTGTAGAGGTGTAATATCACTTCTTTGCTTTTATACTCTGTACCTCTATTTATAAATTAAGGATCATCTATAAGTCTTCTTAATAGCTGTTTCAACTTGCCTGGCCAACTTCAATTAATTACCCACTTGAACCCCGAGGTCCCTCTGCTCCTGTACTCCCCTCAGCATTGTACCATTGAGCCATATCGTCTCTCCTGGTTTCTTCTCCCAAAATGTATTATTTCATTGTGCTACATTGAAATTATCTGCCAGGTGTCTACCCAATTAGCCAATTTGTAAATGTCCCTCGGAAGTCACTCAGTGTCATCCACACAATTCACTATTCTCCCTAGCTTAGTTCATCCGCAAATTTAGAGATTGTGCCCTCAACATTCATCTCCAAATCATTTATATAAGTTACAAAAAGCAAGGGTTTCAGCACTGATCTTCATTCCTCACTCAGTTTCCTTTCTTTTTGCCAACTTTTAGTCCATGCTGCGAAGGATCTATCAATCCCAAACATTTGCTAACCAACCTGCCCTGAGGTGTCAACTGCTCTCTGAAAGTCCAAATATACAACACACAAATCACTACACTCACCCACTGCCTGTGCCACTTTGTCAACGAACTCGACTAAATTTGTCAGACATGTTCTGCCCCTGACAAAGCCATACTTACTGTCAACTTTTAATTTAGAGAAAAATAAGTGTAGATTTGCCTTATCCTGTATTATGAAAGTGAGGACTGCAGATGCTGGAGGTCAGAGTCAAAAAGTGTGGTGCTGGAAAAGCACAGCCGGTCATGCAGCATCTGAGGAGCAGGAGAGTCAATGTTTCGAGCATAAGCTCTTCATCACGAATGAGCTCTTCATCACATTCTTGATAAGAGCATCTGCTTGAAATGTCGACTCTCCTGCTCCTCAGATGCTGCCTGACTGGCTTTGCTTTTCCAGCACCACCCTTTTTGATCCTTTATCCTGTATTAATTTTTCCAGTATTTACGACAAACTGACAGTTATGCATTTTCCTCGGTTATCCTTTGGCCCTTTTCTTTTTAACAATGATGTCACATTTGAAATCTTCCAGTCTCCCATGACTAATTCTCTGTTGAGAGAGGACTGGAAAATTTCTGTAAACGGCTCCATGATTTGGTCCCTAACATCTCTGCATTCTGGGATGCATCCCATTCAGGCAATTCTAGACTGGTTATTGTGCAATGAGAGAAGATTAATTAGCAACATGGTGGTGTGAGATCCTTTGAGAAAGTGACCATAATATGGTAAATTCATTAAAATGGAGAGTGACACAATCAAAATTGAAACTAGGGTTCTGCAATTAAGGAAAGCTAACTTTGATGGTATGAGGCATGCCTTGGCTAGGTTAAGTTGGCTGAGGATACTTAAGGGATTGATTGTGGATAGGTATTGGCAGACATTTAAAGAACACATGGATGAACTCCCAACAGTTGTACTTCCCGATCTGGCATAAGCATCGAACAGAGAATGTTGCTCAACCATGGATAACAAGGGAAATCAGGGATCGTGCTAAAACCAAAGAGGATGCATGTGTAAGCTGGCCAGAAAAAGCAGCAAACCTGAGGACTGGGAGAAATTTAAAATTCATGAGAGGAGGACAAAGATTTCAATTCAGGAAGGGAAAATAGGAAATGAAAGTAATCTTGCAGAAAACATAAAAACTGACTGCAAAAGCTTCTATAGCTATGTGAAGAGAAAAAAAAAGACTGAAGACAAACGTAGGTGCTTTTCAGTTAAAATCAGGTGACTTCATAGTGGACAACAAAGAAGAGCAGACCACTTGAACAAATGCTTTGGATCTGCCTTCACTTAGGAGGGCACAAATAACCTTCAGGAAATGCTGAGGGTCAAGCATGAAGGAGGAACTGAAAGAAATCCTTATTTGTCAGGAAATTGTATTGGGAAAATTGATGGGCTTAAAACCTAATAAGTTACCAGGGGCCTGATGCTCTGCATCCCAGAGTATTTAAGGAAATGGCCTTAGAAATAACTGATGCATTGGTGATCATTTTTCAGCATTCTGTAGACTCTGGAAGAGTTACAATGGATTGGACAGTAACTAATATAACCCTATTCTTTTCAAAAAAAAGAGGAGGGAGAGAGAAAATGGGGAATTATACATTGGTTAGCCTGACATAGGCAATGGGAAAAATGCTGGAGTCAATCTATGGCAATGCTGCTCCTTTAACAAGATTATGTTGTCCTTGTATTTTTTAAGAGGGGTTATAAAAGGCAGAGATTCTGAATTGTCTCGGGTTAGGGACTTTGCTAATGGTTAACAAATACTGCCTAAGGTAACAATCAGGGAAAAGGTTTTTAGTTCTTTTAAAAAGAAACTTGCTTAATAAAAGGGGAGTTGCCAGTTCTCCCACTTCAGGCTTTTCTTCAGGTTTGGCTGGTTTGGTTTGGTTTGGTTTTAGCAAGCAGTCTGTCTGAAGCTACTGGTCAAATAAAGCTGCTGGGGAAAAAAAAGATTCCCTCATTCAATAGATGTTTCAGATGACACACACACTCTCTCTCTCTCTCTCAAACATCTGTCCTGTGAGAACCTGTGTTTGAAATTACCTTTTTTGCTAACGGGTGTTTTTATGGGGATGTGACATGAAATTGGAACAGGTCCTTCATTAAGTTGCAGGATTATCATGTCGGTTGGGTTTTCAAACAGGTATTATTATAAATTCAGTTTTCTTCTGCTTGTGTTTCATTCGGTGATATGTAAATAAATTTTGTTTTATTTGAAGCCAAGTGGTTTGACCAGAAGCATCACTCCTGGAATATCCACTTTACATCTGCCTCAAACAACCAAAAAAAAGTTAGGGCCTGGGCGACCTTGTTGAAATGTTTTGAGGGGGACTGGCTTGGTCCATAATAATCTTTAAGGATGTAATTACAACATTTGGAAAGTGGTGACAGAATCGGTTCTAGTCAGGATTCATTAAAGGGAAGTCATGCTTGACAAATCTTCTGGAATTATTTGAGGATGTGACCAGTTGAGTGGATAAGGGTGAATCAGTAGATGTTGTATATCTGGACTTTCAAAATGCTTTTGACAAGGTTCCACACAAGAGATTAGTAAGGAAAATTAAAGCTCATGTTATCAGAGGTAATGTATTGACACGGATAAACTGTTTGGAATTAACGGGCCCTTTTCAGAATGGTAGGCAGTGATGAGTGGGGTGCCACAGGGTTCAGTGCTAGGACCCCTGATATTCACAATATACATTAATGATTTGGACAAAGGATTTTCCTGCTTCTTGGATGCTGCTTGACCTGCTGTGCTTTTCCAGCACCACTCTAATCTAGACTCTGGTTTCCAGCATCTGCAGTCCTTGTTTTTACCAAAGGAATTGAATGCCATATCTCCAAATTTTAAGATGACTCTAAGCTAGTTGGCAATGTGAGGAGGATGCCAAGAGGCTGCAGGGTGACTTGGACAGGCTGGCTGAGTGAGCAATACTTGGCAAATGCCCTATAATGTGGATAACTCTGAAGTTATCCACTTTGTTTGCAAAAATAGGAAGGCAGATTATTATCTGAATGGTGGCATGGTGGTGGAATCTCATTGAAACATAAAATCCTGCCGGGGTTGGACAGGCTAGATGCAGGAAGAATGGTCTTTATGTTGGGAAAGTAACAGTTTAAGAATAAAGGGTAAGCCATTCAGGACTGATAGGAGGAAGAATTTCTTCACTCAGAGTTGTGAATCTGTGGAATTCTCTCCAACAGGAAGCTTTTTGAGCCAGTTCATTCGATGTATTCAAGAGGGAGCTGGATGTGGCCTTTATGGCTAAAGAGACCAAGGGGTATGGGAAGAGGGTGGGAATGCGATACTGAGATTGCATGATCAGCCATGATCGTATTGAATGGTAGTACAGACCAGAGGGGCCAAATGGCCTACTAATGCACTATTTTTTATGTTGCTATGACCTAGTGACTTCTCTACCTGGTGTGCTGCCAGCCTTTGTAGCACCTCTTTGTTATCTATCACTACACTATCAGTTACTCAACATTCACCTTTTCAATGGGGCCATTATCACCATCATCTAATTTGTAAAGACAGATGAAAAGTATTCATTTAGTACTTCTTCCATTCTCTTTGCTTCTGTCATCAGTTTATGCTGCTTGAGTTTTACGGGTCCCACTCTATCCTTTGCTAATCTTGTATTATTCGTATGTGTGAAGAACATTTTACTATTCTTTTAGTGCAACCGACATCTTTTCCTAATGCTTCATCTCAGTGTTCCTTATTCCAACATGGGATAGTTTTGGGGTAGTGTAGGGGGACGAGCTGAGAATAGTTCACTGGTAGGCGCAACATCGAGGGCTGAAGGGCCTGTTCTGCGCTGTATTGATCTGTGTTCTATATTCTAACATGAGCTTTTCCCGCATTGAAAATCCTCTTCTTGATTTCTATTGCTATTCTTATGCCAGTATATACCACGTGCCTCCAGTTTCTTCCTCTTTTTTATAAATCAATATCCTTAGACATCCAGTGTACTCTAGCTTTGGGCTTATTTTTTATGAGTCTGCACTTAGTTTACACCCTTTTCGTTTTCCTTTTGAAATTCTCCCATTTTCTGACCACTGTTTATTGACCAAAACGTGTTTTCAATCAATCAACGCACTCCCATTTAACCGTCAGACACTTGAAATGCACTCTTTTCCAGTCTAAGGTCTTAATCCTTAACTGATTGTTGTCCTTTTCCAACTTAATATTGAATCTTATTATATTACAATTGCTATTTCCCAAATGCTCCCCTACTCCATTTAGCATACTTCATTTCCCAGGATCAGATACAGCACAGCTCCTTCCCTGGTAGGATTGGAATCATACTGTTCCAGAAAGTTCTCCTGCACACATTGCAGGAATTCCTCCCCTTCCATGTGCTACACTCTATTTTTTGTCCAGTTTCCCTTAAGGTAACTTAAATCACCAACTATCACAGCCCTACTTGACCTGCACATTTCCATAATCTGCCTACAAATGATCTCTTCTCTTTCCTCCACTATCTGGAGGGCTATAATAAATACCCAATAAGGTCATTGCTCCCTTCCTGTTTCTCACTTACAGCCATATAGATTCTAATTCAGGAACTGCTTCTCGTTCAAGGGCAATGATACTATTTTTGAGCAAGACTGCTCCAGCTCCCCCATGCTTTTTGCCCACCCTGTTTCTACTAAAACCTTATAATGCAGGATAATTACCTGAAATTATATCACACACCTTAGGAAAGCAAGACACATAAATAGAAAGCGGAACATAACACCAGTGCTTTACCTGATGCTCATTGATGATGTTATCCAGTACGATGACGAAACATCTGAAAACAAACCTTCCAGCTCAATGAGCAAACTTACAACCTGAAGCTCAATCTGTGCTACAAATCTTCCCACAAATCTTCTCAAAAGTCGCAAATTCCAGGTTGAACAGCTAGGCCACCCGCTTGCCGAACTGTTAGCATTCTGTTTGGGTCATCTGTGAGGAGAATTAATGTTTCGAATCCAACTAATCTTTATAAAGACGACAGTTCCAAAGAAGAGTAAGTGAATTTGGTGTTTATTTTTTCGCTCATGGTTAATGGGCATCATAGACTTGGCTAGTATTTTTTGCCTTCTCTGGTTGTCTTGAGGAAGTTGATAGTGAACTGTTGCAATCCTTTGGCAGTATGGTGGTTAGCATGGCTGCCTCACAGCACCAGGACCCAGGTTCGATTCCACACTTGGGCGATTGCCTATATGGAGTTTGCACATTCTTCCCACGTCTACCTGGCTTTTCACCAGGTGCTCTGTTATGGATTAGGTCAGACCACACAAACCTTCTTAAGCAGGCAGCCCAGATCGTAACTTTGCTATTTGTTTCGCGAAGCATACAGTAAAAATTACCAGGTGTAAGTTAGCTAGGTTGATTACCAGGTTTTAAAACAGACAAAAATTAATTCACAAAATTATGGAATGCGACACAAAGAAACAAGTACAAAATACACAAAAATTCAGTCAATCCAAAATAGACTTAATTATGCTGTTCCGAAAATATTCAACAGTCAAAATAAACAAACCCCTTAAACACAGAGTAAAACTGGAACAGAGGCTTACAGGTTGAAGTTAGAAGGGCAGAATGAGAGAGAGGGAAGTTCCAGTCGCAACTCAGGTGAGCAGCCTTTCTTCACACACAGCACCACTGAATTTAACTAGCTAAAGTTCTGAACTAAACTGCACAGCTAGAGAGCTGGCCATGTCCCTTTGACTATACAGGCTACTTCTAAAATGTAAAAACTTTGGCCTGAAGACTCATTTTTTTACGTAGATAAAAAAAGGCCTTGTAATACCGTTTTCATCTCTGTACCACTTCAAACGACTCAGTGCCCGAGCTGTTTTATGTCTCCTCTGAAAAAAAGTCAAGGACTCGGTAAACTTGAGAAGAAGGAAAAGCTTTTAGAAAACAGATCAGCTTTGTGACAGCTTCAATTTCCTCCCACAGTCTAAATATGTGCAGGTTTTGTTCATTTAAAATTGCTCATAGTGTCCAGGGATGTGAAGGCTAGGTGGATTGGCCGTCAGAAATGCAGAGTTACAGGGATGGGATAGGGTAGGATAGACTGGGTGAAATGCTCTTCATAGGGTTGGTGTGGACTTGCTGGGCTGAATGGTCTGCTTCCACACTGCAGGGAATCTATGTGGGGATACCTAGAGTGCTGTTAGGAAAGGAGTTCCAGGATTTTGATCAATGGAAGAATGGTGATGTATCTCCAAGGATGGTTGGGATTTTGTGATTATTTGCATTTAAATTTTACCAGCAGCCATTGTGGGGTTTGAATTAATGTAATCAGAATATTAGCCTGGGTCTCTGGAATACTTATCAACGGCACATTATCACTATGCAAACATTGGCCCTGTAATTTTCAATGTATTCTTTATTTTTATAAATCATACGTCGTAACAGGGCATGTGCAGTTTTATGTATGATAAAATATATGTGAGAAAGACAAAGCAACAAAGCCAATCTTTTAAAATTTACTCTATTATAAGCAGTACATTTACAGTACTCTGTGAACAGATTCATACAGCTTTGAGATGTAGAAAATGAAGTCCAAAGATCCAACCAGAAATAGAAAAAAACAGTTCATATATACAAATGAATTTGTTGAGCGAAATTCCTTCGCATTGAAATCAAGATTATATCATTTTAAAAGTCTTCCTGTAGAAGGTGGTGAAGAGGCATTAATTGTCAGATATTAAATCTTTATTGGGAACTCTGGTCAGTAAGTGTCTTCAGAATGGAGAATATTGCTTTTTGGGGGTTATTTTTCTTCTCATCTGACCTTTAGATTCTCCTGTTGAAAGCTGGGTTTTTTACCTGCTTATTGAAGGTTGGCTCTGAGACAAAAGTTGCAGGAAAGTATTGGCAAAAGGCCTGTGGAGGGAAACCGAATGAGTTTCCTTCACTACGGGATATTTTTAGCAATGACAACAATAGCAACCTGCAATTTGGTCTATAGACAGTCATTTTTGTTGGCCAGTAATTTATTTGCATTGAAATGACATCTTGCTCAGTGGAGAGATTAACAGAGGTGGACTTCCAGTGGTTTTCTAGGGTAGGGGACGGTGGGAGGCCTTGGTTTCCTTTGTGCATGACCCTGGAAAAGGGCACCCCAATGGCACCACCTGATTAAAGGGCAAACTTCTCAGATTGCTGGGTCCTGCCTGCCAGACCTTGGCAGAACAAATAGATTTCAGACTTGCCCTTCAAGGGCATCTCAAACTGGACACTCCCTAGCCTTCTCCTTGTTTAGTGATGCTATCAAGGTCAAAGAGTTGCCTTACCAGTGGCAGCATGAAAGCCCATCCAGCATTCTTAAATGGAATGGAGGGTTTAGTGCATTTCATATTGACAGAATGACTTCCAGCTTGCCAGTAAAATTCTGCCCTGATCTCTGTTCTTGAGGCATTTCTTTTGACCAATGAAATATAATTGATAGGGGCCAAATGCTGGCAAATGGGACTAGATGAATTTATGAACCTTGGTTGGCATGGACGAGTTGGACTGAAGGGTCTGTTTCCATGCTGTGCATCTCAATGACCCAATGACTCTAATTGTTCCTAGCTTTATTTCAGTACTACGTTTCTCAACTACATCTTTCAAATTTATGTTTTAATTTCTTTCTCACCAATTCAGTCATCAAATCGGTTCAAAACTTTTTCTATAGTGAATTATTTTACATTCTGCTGTGAAACATTGACCTACACCCATTTGTTGTTCTATTTCCCTCCCTTATAATTTACTCATTAAATAATGGTTACCTGTTGTCAATGGTGGTTTCATGATCGGTTATACTTGTCATGTGTATTCCTAAAAAGAATCTTCAAAACAAATACCAATATAGTGCAGTATTTCCTTCCACTGTATTACCATGCAGGAGACCTAACTACCAGGAATGAAGCCATGCACACAGATAAAAAGAAAGTAATACAGATGCTGGAGTTCTGAAATAAAAACAGAAAATGCTGATAATCTTTAACAGGTTTGGCAGTGTCTATAGAGAGAAAAAGAGAGTTAAAATTTTCAGTCTAACTAGTCTCACCAATAGAACTCTTAAGAGTTCTGAAGAGTCATTGGACTCAAAACATTAACTCAGTTTCTCTCCTCTCCAACATTGCAAGATATGCTGAGTTTCTGCAGCATTTTCTGTTTTTATTTCACATAGGCAAGGCTAGTGTGGACCATTCACATTTGGAAAAATGTATCAATAAAATTCAACTTTGCCTTGCAAAGCAAAACAGCCACTGGAACTCTGCTTGAAATCCTTGGAGTCAAGAAGAAAAGTGACATCTTTGGAGTATTGATGGGGCCCCACATAATTAATACTAAGTGCAACAGATCTAGAAGGGATATATTGCCTTTTCCAGAAGGCAGATGTCTCAAGATAATATAATGAAGGTTTGGGGACATTTGTTGTTTCTTCCAAAAGTTTAATAAATGAATAGGAGAACCCCTACTGAAATCTACCCTTTTTGTTGGAGTGAACCTCCATGGCAAACTGCTTTGTTCCTGATTGGTGCCGGTAAACATCTTTTTGAAGTGCCAATTGTTTTACAGTCATAGAACAACTCAACTTGACCCAGTTTGATATTTTACTGTGAACATCATAATACAGGATTGAAAAACAAACCTGCTGGTAATTGGAAAATTGGCTGGAAATCTAGAGAAAAAACACAGACTTCACTACCTTGTTAATGTTTAAAAAAAAAGGAAAGCCTGTTCAAAGATTGCACAGATGGCAATCCATGTCTAAAGGGAATAATAAATAGCATTTGCGTGAACCTCTTGCCTTATCATTTTGAAATGCTTCAAATAATTTTATGCAATGAATTACTTTTTTGGAGACGGCTGTTGTGATCGTAAATATGTGAAGTGGGACTCAATGTCAAATTAGTAGGAAAACATAAATACCTTGACATTAGAATTGCTGTTTGTATGCCCATTCTTTAAAATGTATTTGAGCAGAGATTTCCAACAGTAGAACTGTATTTGTTCCAAAAAAATCTATTAATGTGGCTTTAGTCTACAATTGTCAGGAATGCGCCACAGGGATTCAGTTTCTAGCAGAGAATGATACATTACAGAAGAACACCATTCGAACTTTAATATCTGTATCAGCTCTTCAGGAGAACTATCCAATTAATTGCACTTTGTTTGACAGTTTTGTTGTACTACTACGTAAGCAAATGGCAGTAGCTGATCTTTTATCTTAATTGAAACTCCAGTTTGAGCTAAACTATTTTCTAATAGCTGTTCCAATCCATTAAAGCCGTATGCTCAAAGGAAACTTTTGTGTCAGGTTGGTTGTACCATTGTCAGTTCCCATTGATATCTTGCTTTGCCAAGAGGATTTAAAAGCTACAAAATTGTTTCTTTAGGGTTGTGTTTGGAAAATTAACAGTTTTTTTCATTAGTGACATGTATGAAGTAACGCCAGTTTTGACATTTATTATTTTCCAAATGTCTTCAGTTTTGTGAAGGAAAGGGAAAAGATTAAATATCTTTTCTCAGGGTAGAAATCCCACTGTGCAATATTAGCAGGACAACTGGGAAATAGTGGCTATTTGTTTATTCTGTAAAAAAAAAAGCAGCCTTCCCCTGAACAAAAAGCATGTCACCTGACTTTCAGATTTTCCAAAGGACAGAGTTATTTGAACAAAAATGCTTATTTCTGCCAAATAAAAGAATAAATAAAAAGGATGAGACAAATCAACACCTTAAATCTGGAGATTTCCACAGTAAGCCAAGTGATAAATGAATAAATCACAGTTGCCAAAACAGTTCAAGTCGTGACAATCTCAGTTGGGATATACTTTTTAAAAGTTGACATTAAATCCAGTGTTCAAGATTGACATAAACAACGAAGTAAGTTTGGCATTAGACATTGGATTATACCAACATATTAACATTTTTAATAATGTCTTCTGGATAAATTTATTGGTCTTGATAATTGATCTAAAGACCATAAGAAATAGGAGAAGAAGTAGGTCATTCAGCCCATCAGTTTGCTCCACCAGTCAATCATGGCTAATATGTTTCTCAACTCTCTTCTCTTGCCTTCACCCCGTAACCCTTGGTCCTCTTATTAATCAATAACCTACCTCTGTCTTAAATACATACAGTGACTTAGCCTCTTAGCTCTCTATAGCAATGACTTCCACAGAATCACATCCGTCTAGCTGAAGAATTTGCTCCCCATCTCAGTTCTAAAAGGTAGTGCCTTTATTCTGAGGTTGTGCCTATGGGTCTTAGTCTCTTGATTTAGTGGAAATATCTTCTTCACAGCTACTCTATCCAGGCCTCTCAGTATGCTACAAATTTCAATTGCGATCTCCCTCGCATTTTTCTAAACTCCATCGAGTACAGACCCAGCATCCTCAATCACTCATTTGACAAGCCTTTCAACCCTGGGATCATTCTTGTCAAACTCCTTTGCACTCTCACCAAAAGCCTTTCTTCCTTAGATATGGGGCCTGAAATTGCTTACAATATTCCAAATACAGTCTGATGAGAGTTTGCTGCAGTCTTAGCAGAACATCTGTTCTTATATTCTTGCCCTCTCAAAATGAACACCAACATTGCATTTGCCTTCCTAACTGCCAACCTGAACCTGCAAGTTAACCTAAAGAGATTGCTGAATTAGAATTCCTAAGTAACTTTATCCTTCAGGTTTCCAAAATCTTTCCCCTTTTAGAAAAATAGTCAATCAACACCTCTATTCTTCCCACCAAAGTAGGTAACTTCACACTTTCCCACATTGTGTTCCATTTGCCAATTCTATGTCCACTATCCTAGCCTATCCAAGTCCTTCTGCAGCCTCCCCACCTCCTCAACACTATCTGTCCCTCCACCTTTGTGTCATCTGCAAACTTAGTAACAATGCCTTCATTTCCATATGCTAGTTTGTTAATGTAATTAGTTGTGGTCCCATCACTGACCCCAGTAGAACTTCACTAGTCACTGGCTGCCATCCTGAAAAACAAGTTTTGTTTATCCCCACTGTCTGCCTTCTACCTATCAACCAATCCTCTAGCCATGCCAGTACCCATCCCCTAACACCATGGG
This sequence comes from Chiloscyllium plagiosum, assembly GCF_004010195.1. Taxonomy (NCBI): domain Eukaryota; kingdom Metazoa; phylum Chordata; class Chondrichthyes; order Orectolobiformes; family Hemiscylliidae; genus Chiloscyllium; species Chiloscyllium plagiosum. The sequence continues at coordinate 52,534,112 of NC_057724.1, forward strand.
CTCTTACCTTATTTAGCAGCCCTTGGTCCTGCATATTTTCAAAGGTCTTCTGGAAATCCAAATAATTCATGTCCACTGGCTCTCCCTTGCCAAACTTGTTCATTACTTCCTCAAAGAATTCTGACAGATTTGTCAGACATGATCTCCCCTTGATGAAGCTATGTTGACTCAGCTCTATTTTACCATGCACTTCCAAGTACTTCACAATCTCATCCATCATAATAGACTCTAAAATCTTACCGATGTCAGGGGTTAGGAAAATAGGCCTATAATTTCCTGTCTTCTGCCTCCCTCCCTTAACAGGGCTTAGCCACTTTCCAGTCCTCTGCGACACTCCCTGACTCCAGTGATTTCTGGAAGATCACCACCAATGCCTCCGAAATCTCCTCGGCTTTCTCCTTCAGAATTTGAGATGTAGTCCACCTGGTTCAGGTTATTTATCCACCTTCAGATATTTCAGCTTCCTCAGCACCTTTTCCTTAGTGATGGCCACTATACTCACCCCTGCTCCCAACTCTGTTGAAGTTTGGTATGCTACTGATGTCTTCCACTGAAAACTAATGTAAACCTATTCAGTTCCTCTGCCATTTCTTTGTTCACCATTATTACTTCTTCAGCTTCATTTCCTCGCATCCCATGTCCACTCTTGCCTCTCTCTTACTTTCTGTAAATCTAAAAATAACTCTTACAATCTTCTTTTCTATTACTAGCTGCTTACTCTCATTTCATCTTCTTCTCCCTTATTGCTTTCTTAATTATCATCTATTATTTAAAAAAGCTTCTTAATCCTGTATTTAAGACATAGATGGAAAATGAAATAACTCCAGAGAGGCCAGTATCCCATCACCAAGTCACCCTTTACTTAAAAGTGATGAGTCCTTGATGCTGGCCCAGCTTCCTTAGAGCCAGCTATCAAAATGAGCAGAACTTCTGACACTCCTGTTTATAACTGTCAGCCAGGGTTCCCTGATTGTACCAGGTTAACCACCCCAATCATGGAACTCATTCTAGGAGGTCCACCTGGCTGACCTCATCACAATCACTACAGATAGATCCTTGGTTGGTAATAGGATCAGGGTTACGGGAAGGAGCAGGAGAATGGGATTGATGGGCATATCAGCCGTGATCAAATGGCAGAGCATACTTGATGGGCCAAATGGCCTAATTCTGCTGCTATATCTTGTGGTACAGGTGCCTCCCCATTGTATCTGTAACAATGTCTATCACATCATCACTTGTCTATGATTGCAATCATGTAATAAATTACATCTTCTTTAAGACAAGAGCCTCTTCCTGTAAGATCAGTAAGCTTTTTTTTCCTCTACCAGACCAGATTTAATTGGCATTGTAAATTCACATTGGAAAAGTAGACTGACGAAGCAAACCTGCTCCAAGGTAAGTAACAGTACAGACAGCAAGCTAGGTCGGCAGTGAGGATTTGTCATGCAACATGGTTGGGCAGTGGTGTGGATTCAATTAGTTCCCTCAAGCTGGGAGTGGTGCAGGTCTGAAGATTGATCCTGATCATGAAGACAATGTATAGCAGTGAGAGCTAAACAGTCAAGGTCCACTATAGGAGAGAACTTCATGGCACAATTCAACAAGACAGAATCTGTGGTCAATAGTAATTTGCACTTCAGACCTGGTAAGAGTTGTGCTGAATCAGAAGAGTTAGGAACTCCTTGGAGCTGGAATATTAATCAGTCCAATGCAGTTACAGATTTCATCAACTGTTAGTGATCTGAAGGAACAGTCCCAAGCTAGGTTTACACTGGACAGCAAACAGACATCGGATCAGGGAAAAGACTTTTGAAAAAAGCAGAATTATAGGCTGAGAGAGCTAGAAGCAAAGAGAATGACATGAGCTCAGATGGGAAGTCACTGCTATGGCAAATGGGCACCATGAGGGATAGCTGCAGTGAGGGAAATCAAGGGGCCACCAAAATAATTCAAACTGAGGTCTGAGATTTCATGCAAGAAATAAGTTAGGAGACTTCATTAAGGCCACAGAAAAGATGGGAGAGTTATTATTAAAATTGTGGTGAAGATAGAGAGTATTTATTTAAACTGGGGGCCATTGAGGAAAATTATGAAAGAAACACAGATTACAACTGGAGCTCAAGTTAAAAAAAACTGCATTTGCTGGAAATCTGAAACAAACCCAAAAATACTGGAGACACTTAACGCCTGGCAGCATTTAGGAAGAGGGAAAAACAAAGTTAACATTTTGAGTCTGGTATGACCCTTCTTCAAGAAGGACTTGAAATGTTAACTCTGCTTCACTCTGCTGTTAGACCTGTCAGCTATGTTCTCTCTAAGTTGTGTAGATATGCACATGCACAGCAGCTCTAAGGTTATGCATATGGTAATTGGCATCAGCATGCCAATCATGTCATCGACTTTTTTGCAAAAGGACGTTGGTTAGGCCACTTTTGAAATGTTGCATGCAATTCTGGTCTCCTTCCTATCGGAAGGATGTTGTGAAACTTGAATGGGTTCAGAAAAAGGTTTACAAGGATGTTGCCGAGTTGCAGGTTTGAGCTTTCGGGAAAGGCCGAATAGGCTGGGACTGTTTTTCCTGGAGCTTTGGAGGGTGACCTTGTAGAGGTTTATAAAATCATGAGGGGCATGGATAGGATAAATAGACAAGGCATTTTTCCTGGGCTGGGGAGAGTCCAGAACTAGATGGCATAGGTTTAGGCTGAGAGGGGAAAGATATAAAAGGGACCTAAGGGGCAACTTTTTCATACAGAGTGGTGTGTGTATGGAATGAGCTGCCAGAGCAATTGGTGGAGGCTGGTACAAATGCAATATTTTAAAGGCATTTGTATGGGTATATGAATAGGAAGGGTTTAGAGGGATATGGGACAAGTGCAGGCAAATAGGACTAGATTAGGTTGGGATATCTGGTCAGCATGGACGAGTTGAATTAGACCCTGTGGGAGACTGAGCAGAGTTAGAGCCTACGGGAGAGCTTTCGCAGAACAGAAGATCAAGAGGCAGAAGATAATTCTCCTTGACATGACAAAGCAGCAATATCAGAGGTGGTACAGGTCATTAAGGCAGGTGGTGGAAGACACATGAAGCTTGCTGGAATAATTCACCTGCCAGCTGGACGTAGTGCCCAAATTTGACTAGTGGCTGTCAGAGTTACCAGTGCTCTCTTCTTTTTAACCTTCTGGATCCTTCTAGGGCACAGACTAGAGACAATAATAGGACCTTACAATTGGCAGCAGAGAAGTATGAAACTTTCGATTAATGTCTTATTTCTCATGGCCATAAATTACGTCAAAAGTCTGTTTGGGATGTTACAAAATAATGAGCAGCCGATTAGGTTTGCAAGTCTATTTGATTTCCAATAGGTACCTAGCATCACCATTACATTCATGTGGCACCCATAAATCAATCAGGACTAGTTATCAACCTGAAGAGTTTCCAGTCTATAAATCTGCAAGTATTTTATCAAAAAGATGTTTGAGTGTATGTGGAGAGATTCCCAGGCAGCTAACTTGATGCTCTCATGCTGCTGCAGCCAGGGCTCTTTGGAACTTTAAAAAGAGTCAGCTGAGTGACAAGTGTCAACAAATGTGGTTGACAATACTGACTGGAAATCAAAGGATTCAGGCCCAGAGGTGATGCAAAGATGTCACATTACCATCAGATATGTCATTGAGTAGATCATTGGCATGCTGAGGAGATACTTTGTGTGCCTGAACTGTTCGGGTAGAGTCATCAATTCATACTAGGATCTCCTGAATGATTCGTCCATGCAGTGTGCTTTGCCTGCCACAAAAATGCATAGCATTGAGTTTTGGACCCATGGGGGAACAGGCATAAGGTACAGAGCAAGCCAGTTTGAAAGATTCTGAGGAGGATGAGTGGAAGGAGGAGGTGAAGGAGGAGAAAGATGATGATGATGAAGAAGAAGGTAATGTAGGTATCAGGAGTGCACATTCCCACCTGAGAAGCTCTGATTATTGAGGCTCATTTATGCTCTTCTTATGCGTTTGTCTAACAACTACATTTAAAAAACACATTTGCAGCCTATAACTCCAACTCATATGATACTAACACAGAGCAGAGCAATCTGCCAAGAACCAGGCAACCTTCACACAGATCCCATTGGTTGCCTTCAATTCATGTTTTTCCATTCATCATAAAATAATACAAAATGTCACTTGCCAGCCATAATTCAATAATGGACAAGATGTGAAAGTGGTGCAAAAGATTAATATTCTTGTACTTCTGACAAATTATCTCCCTCTGGGATCTCACAGCTCCCACTAACATATCCAGGTGGCATTGTTGAGGCAGGGCACAGCCCATGTTCATCTTAACTTTGTTATAAGATTGACTCTTCATTCCAAAATTGCTTTGTTAAAATTACATATTTCATGTGCCCCTTTAAATACAGGAGTTGAGGTTGTATCACGAGGCCATCAACATGCCTGAGAGTTAAAAACGAGACACTGACTAATGTTTTGCATTTAATTCCAGGTTTCTTATTTACTGAACCCCATTCCTCCACAGCTCTCTGCCTGTGATTGGCACTAATGCCTTATACACTTAAATATTTATCTGCAATATTTGCAATGCAAATCCAATTTTTAAAAAATGTTTTGAAGCAGTTTCATCATATAATCACATGGATCGAGTCTGCAAGCACCACCCCATCTACCCTGCATCTTATTGTAACCCTGATTTTAACTTAAGGTGACAGTGGGCAAATAGGGCTGAAGTGAGCAGCAAGTTGTTCTGAGCACAGTTTTGACATCTTGTCAGTCTTATATGAATGCTGTCTGGGGAGTGTTCCACTCAAAGCCAACCAGTATCTCATGTATGAAAACTGAAGGAATTATACTCAACACTTGGATAAATCATAGGAAAAGATTTTGGAAGGACGTCACCATTGTGGGATGGAAGAAACTCATTGGTCTGCACCTTTTGGTCCTGCACCTTTTGCCCCTGCAACTGAAGTAATAAAGAGTTCTTTGATCCATTTTCCTTTTTCAAAGGTATATCTTTTTTCCCCTTCAGAGCCATGAATAAATTAGCTGCCAGCCCACCAATAACATAGCAGAGTCTGATTTGTGAATATAATGAGGCACACTCTTAATTTCTAGCTGACAGTTTTTCTTTGGCCTCCTTACAAAAATAACCATGATGTTGAGATGCCAGTGTTGAACTGGGAAGGACAAAGTTAAAAATCACACAACAACAGGTTAAAGTCAAAACAGGTTTACTTGGAGGTACAGGCTAACAGCTTTGTTAGGGAAGAAGTTCCATGATTTTACCCCAATATGGTGATGGGAAATAGCAATATACAAAGTAAAGATGGCTCGTGACTTGGGAAAAAAATACCTTCAGGCAATGGTATTTCCCTAAACTTTCTGCCCTTGTTCTGTTGAGCGGTTGTGCTATTGTTTCATTTTATGATTCCCATAGTTCTGATAATTTCTTGATTAATAGTATTCAATTTATTCTAAGATAGAATAGTATGTTATAAACAATGTTATGAACTTCTTTGTCATCAGTAAGGGAAGTTTAATTAAATTTGAAATGACATCGAGGAGTTTTAATGTAATACAGTAGTGGCTCACTGACAACATTTGAACAATGAGATCATTACCTACATAACTTGAATAATGTTTTCAAACAACTAAATGTTAGTTTTAAGAAAATAGAGTTAGTGGTTATATTACTAAACTAGTAATCCAGAGACAGGAGTTCAAGTCTCCCACAGCAGCTGGGCAATTTAAACTGAATAAAAATAGTTGACTTTTGATAATGAAGATAATGAAGCCACCAGATTGTTACAAAGGCTCAACTATTTCACCTACACCCTCAGGGAAGGGAATCCGATTTAAATTCCCAATTCACTCTATGTGACTTTTGATCAATAGCAACATGGAATTCAGTCATGCCAAAACATGATAACAAGAATAAAATTGGCAGAAAATCTGGCATCAACCCAGGCATTAGACATGACAAAATCGCAAAACAAAACTGGATGCTGGAAATCAGAAACAAAAACAGAAATTGCTGTTAAAAACTCAGCAGGTCTGACAGCATCTGTGAAGAGAAAGCAGAGTTAACATTTCGGGTCCAGTGACCCTTCTTCAGAACTTATTGCAGCTGGGAAAGGTTGGTATATATGAAGATGGGGGAGGATAGGGGAGGAGTAAATGATAGATGGAGATGGAGCCCAATCTCTTGATTGACTCAATCCAGTCTACTGTATTCGCTGCTCACAATGTAGTCTGCCCTACACTGGGGAGTTGAAGTGGAGACTATAAGACTGCTTTTCAGAACACCACATGCTATCCTCAAAAATGACCTTGAGCTTCCTGTTGCCTGCCACTTCAACACATCATCCTGTTCCCTAGCCAACTTCTGTCTTGGGTTTATTGCAATGTTCCAACAAAGCTCAGAACAAACTGGAAGAACAGCATCTCATTTTCCACTTGGGACCTCTATTGACTGAAATGTTGAATCCTGAAGGCTATAATTTTAGGGCCTGAGCATCTTCTCTCACATCCTTACCCCAACACTACACACTAGGCCTTGTCATCACATGGGCTGTGACCACAAGCAAACAATTGTCAGTTACTAGTTATCTCCATTAGAAGCTATTGGTTCCCCCAGGCTGACCTTTACCTATTCTTTTGTTTCTCCAACTGTTATTCTCTCTCTTTGGGATCCACCTTCAAGTATTGTTTACTCTCCCCCACCTCCCTCCCCATCCCATCTTCAACATATATACTAACCTTTCCCAACCACAATCAGTTCTGAGGAAGGGTCACTGGACCTGAAACATTAACTCTGCTTTCCCTCCACAGATGCTGTCAGACATAGAACATATAACAATACAGCGCAGAACAGGCCCTTCGGCCCCCAATGTTGCGCTGACCCATGAACTATTCGCAGCTCATCCCCCTACACTATCCCATCATCATCCATGTGCTCATCCAAGGATTGTTTAAATCTCCCTAATGTGGCTGAGTTAATTGCATTGGCAGGTAGGGCATTCCACACCCTTACCACTCTCTGAGTAAAGAATCTGCCTCTGACATTTGTCTTAAATCTATCACCTCTCAATTTGTAGTTATGCACCCTCGTACAAGCTGATGTCATCATCCTAGGAAAAAGACTTTCACTGTCTACCCTATCTAATCCTCTGATCATCTTCTATGTCTCTATCAAATCCCCTCTTAGCCTTCTTCTTGCCAATGAGAACAGGTTCAAGTCTCTCAGCCTTTCCTCAAAATACCTTCCCTCCAGACCAGGCAAAATCCTGGTAAATCTCCGCTGCACCTTTTCCAATGCTTTCACATCCTTCCCGAAGTATGGCGACCAGAATTGTACACAATATTCCAAGTGTGGCCACACCAGCGTTTTGTACAGTTGCAGCATAATATTGTGACTCCAGAACTCAATCCCTCTACAAATGAAACCTAACACACTGTATTCCCTCTTAACAGCAGTATCAACCTGGGTGGCAACTTTCAGGGATCTATGTACGTGGACTCTAAGATCCCTCTGCACATCCACATGACCAAGATTCTTTCCATTCACCCAGTACTCTGCCTTCCTGTTATTCTTCCCAAAGTGCATCACCTCACATTTAGCTGCATCGAACTCCATTTGTCACCTCTCAGCCCAATCCTGCAGTTCATCTAAGTCCCCCTGTAATCTGTAACATTCTTCCAAACTGTCCACTACTTCACCAATTTTAGTATCATCTGCAAATTTACTAATCCATCCACCTATGTCTGTGTCTAAATCATTTATAAAAATGACAAACAGTAGTGGTCCCAAAACATATTCTTGCACCACACCACTGGTAACTGGACTCCAGGCTGAATATTTTCCAGACCTCCTGAAGTTTTCATGACAAACTCACATCCAGCTGAAACTGACGTCACAGTCATTCTCAACATCATTTGTGGACTTGTACCAACATTTGGAAAGTTGCCACATAGTTTATCCACTTATCATGACAGCTGATCTCATAGAATCATACTTTACAGCCAATGCCCCAGGCTCCTCCTCCACCATTCAATGGCTCTGTTTTACCTGTTAATTGTCACCTATCACCCATCTTCAGCTGTTCATGGCTAGAACGGCATAAATGTAGTCTGGATGGGAAACTTCAATGCCCACCATCAAGACTGATTCAGCAGCAAAGCACTGATGGAGCTGGGAGAGTCTGACATAGATATAGTTGCCTGACTGGGCCTACAGCAGATGGTGAGAGAACCAATATAAAGGGAAATACCTGCTTGACCTCTTTCTCATCTATCTACATGTTTCAGATGCAACTGACCACTCCATGATCCTTTTTGAGACAAAGTGCTGAGGACAGTGTTGTGTGGCATTATGAAGATTGTAAATTGGATAGATTCAGAAAGATAAACCAATGCAAACTGAACATTCATGTAGTGCTCTGGACCAGCACATCAAACCAGCAGATAAAGGAGGAACCATCGTCATTCAGAATAGAACAGATTCGTGCAAGGAAGTGCATTGACAAGTGAACAATCAGGAACACTACGGGCAACTACCAGCTGATCTGATTTACAAGGATGTTGCCAGGGTTGGAGAATCTGAGGAAAGATAAACCAATGCAAACTGAACATTCATGTAGTGCTCTGGACCAGCACATCAAACCAGCAGATAAAGGAGGAACCATCGTCATTCAGAAGAGAACAGATTCGTGCAAGGAAGTGCATTGACAACTGAACAATCAGGAACACTACAGGCAATAGGAAGGGTTTGGAGGGATATGGACCAGGTGCTGGCAGGTGAGACTAGATTGGGTTGGAATAGCTGGTCGGCATGGACAGGTTGGACCGAAGGGTCTGTTTCCATGCTGTACATCTCTATGACTCTATGACTCTATAACATACCCGTGAATTAAACACATTGATCAGGACTTTGAATCCAGTCCTTCAGAGATCCCTATGTGGCTTCATCCCACGTACTTCTCGTGTAGACGACTTCTACTGCCTTCCAAAGGTACAAAGCCAACACACCAGAACATCCCATCGTAGCGGGCAATGGGACCCTGTGTGAGAATCACTCTGGCTATGTTGAAGGCATCTTGAAACCTATTGAACAGGGGATCCCCAGCGTCTGTCGCGACACTACAGATTTCTTACAGAAACTCAGCACCCACGGACCAGTCGAACCGAGAACATTCCTCGTCACAATGGACGCTTCAGCACTCTCCACCAGCATCCCCCACAATGACGGCATCGTGGCAACAGCCTCAGTACTCAACACCAACAACTGCCAATCTCCAAACACCGTCCGACAACTCATCTGTTTTATCCTCGATCACAACGTCTTCAGCTTTGACAACCTGTTCTTCATCCAGACACTTGGAACAGCCGTGGGGTCCAAATTTGCATCCCAATATGCCAACATCTTTATGCACAGGTTCGAAAAAGACTTCTTCTCTATGCAGGATCTCCAACCAACACTATACACCAGGTACATTGATGACATTTTGTTCCTCTGGACCCATGGTGAGGAGTCACTGATAAAACTACACAGTGACATCAACAAGTTTCATCCCACCATCAAACTCACCATTGACTAGTCTTGACTATCTGTCTCATTCTTGGACACCTCACTACCACATTCTATCGCAAACCCACAGATAACCTCACAATGCTACACTTCTCCAGCTTCCACCCAAAACATATTAAAACAGCCAACCCCTATGGACAAGCCCTACGCGTACACAGGGATGCCCTCACAAGAACAGGGTACGATGCTCAACTCATCGACCGCCAGTTCTGATGTGCCACAGCAAGGAACTGTAATGACCTCCTCAGGAGACAGACACGTGCTGCAACCGACAGGGCACCCTTCGTTGTCCAGTACTTCCCAGGAGCTGAAAAACTACGCCATGTTCTTCGTGACCTACAATACATTATCAGTGAAGATGAGCACCTCACCAAAACCTTCCCCACACCTCCACTGCTTGCCTTTAAACAACTGCCAAACCTCAAACAAATCATTGTTTGTAGCAAGCTGCCCAGCTCTCAGGACAACACTACACAACCCTGTCATGGTAGGCACTGCAAGACATGTCAGAGTGCGGACATGGATACCACCATTACACGTGGGGACACCTCCCACCTTGTACGTGGCAGGTACTCATGTGCCTCAGCCAACATTGTCTATCTTGTACATTGCAGGCAAGGATGCCCTGAGGCATGGTACATTGGGGAAACCAAGCAAAGGCTACGACAACGGATGAGTGGACACCGCACAACAATCAACAGACAGGAGGGTTCCCTCCCAGTTGGGAACACTTCAGCAGTCCAGGACATTCGACCTCGGACCATCGGGTGACCATTCTCCAAGGCAGACTTCGAGACAGGCAGCAGCGAAAAGTGCTCGAGCAGAGGCTGATAGCTAAGTTCGGTCCCATAGGGAGGGCCTCAACCGGGACCTTGGGTTCATGTCACATTACAGGTGACCACCATTGAACTATACACACAGACACTCCTACGCACACACGCTCACGCACACCCTTACAGACACACACACACCCACACTCACACAGGCATCCTCTCAGAGATTTAGACCACTCTACACTCACGCACACACATATACACGCTCTCTCACAGACACTCACAACCTTCCATAACAGACATACACACACACTCCCACGTGCACCTCCTCACAGACTTAAGACACTCTACACTCACTACACACACATATACACTCTCTCTCACACACTTACAATCCCCAACCCAGATGGACAGACAGACAGACAGACAGACATACACAAAGACCCACATGCACACATATATTTTGTGGAGTGAATTTGTACTTGCAGAATTACATTGTACTTTGCTCAAAAACTGCATGAATTCATGTAAAACTCTGTTATCTCACTTTTTAGATTAGAATCAATCTAAACATCATGGCATAGACAGAGAACACAGGGGGCTAACACCTTCAACATATTGTCTAGCTAACACCAGTTGTTACAGCTAACCTGAAAATGCAACTTTTTAAAAAAAGTTTTGTGATTTACACATGAAAGAAGTGAAACTATCATGGTATTCGAACAGATGGAAGATTCAACAGACAATCAAGGTATTTCAGTATAATAAACTGTATAATTTCAGTTACATCACACTGTAAACTTTTGCTCTAAATTCTGTGCCTTACAATTGTGTCCTCCACAATCACCTGATGAAGGAGCGATGCTCTGAAAGCTAGTGTGCTTCCAATTAAACCTGTTGGACTATAACCTGGCGTTGTGTGATTTTTAACTTTGGACCATCTTCGGTTGCTTCCTCAATGATCTTCCCTCTTAACAAGGTCAGAAGGGGAGATGTTAGCTGATGATCATATAGTTTTCAATTTCATTTGCAAATTCACAGACACTGAAGCTTTATGCCTTGCATACAGCAAAGACCAGATAACACTCAGACTTGAAGTAATAAGTGGAAAGGACAATTTGTTTCAAGTAATGACCATCGCCAACAAGACAAAGCCTAACCATTGTTCCAGGGCATTTAGCAACATGTCTATCATGGAGATATCCACCGACTCCAGGTATCAATTATTGAAAAGAATCTAAAGGGCTCTGTCTTTGTTCAGTTATCAAACATGGCCCTGTGCATTTGTGGCTTAATTCTCTCACTTGTTCCCACTTTGGCCTATCTATCATTTACCCAATGAAGCTCAATATAAGCTATAGGAACAGCATTTCATCTCTCCAACATTCACACCTCCTCTGGACACTTTGAAAGGGATTGATAATGATATAAGAAAATACTTTGTACACTTAATACTTTTATCTTCCAACCCTATCAGAGACTTCAATTTTTCCAATGTTACCTACTTCACCTGCTTAAAACCAATTTCATTTCTGACTTTTCCCAGTTTTGATGAAAGGTCATTGATCTGAAATGTTGGTCTGGATTTTCAAAGTCAGGCTGGAACTCTGCCTTTGGATTATTACAGATCTTAGACATGTGTATTAACATAGATTCATAGAGATGTACAGCATGGAAACAGACCCTTCGGTCCAACCTGTCCATGCCGACCAGATATCCCAACCCAATCTAGTCCGACCTGCCAGCACCTGGCCATATCCCTCCAAACTCTTCCTATTCATATATCCATCCAAATGCCTTTAAAATGTTGCAATTGTACCAGCCTCCACCACTTCCTCTGGCAGCTCATTTTATACACGTACCACTCTCTGCGTGAAAAAGTTGCCCCTTAGGTCCCTTTTAAATCTTTCCCCTCTCACCCTAAACCTATGCCCTCTAGTTCTGGACTCCCTGACCCCAGGGAAAAGACTTTGTCTATTTATCCTATCCATGCCCCTCATAACGATGGCTCTTGAGACAATATTTTAAAATTCATTTGGACTAGAGGGCCAGGAAACAAACTCACTATACTATGATTTTAAAACTAATACCTCACACTTCCACTGGCATAAATAAATCCCAGAAGTAAAACATGTAGAAACAAAACAGATGGACTTTAATTAACCCTGTCTCAAAGTCAGCAACTGTTTATTAAGGCACACAAGATAATTCGTCCAGAGGTAGGTACCTTAACAAGCTCCTAAAAGTGATTCATGTGCTATCATTAATTAACGATGAGCTTGTTTATTGATCCTCTCATCACCTAACTGGTTAGCTCAGATGGTTAGAGTGTGGTGCAAATAACACGAAGGTTGAGGAAGCAAGGATCTGGCACAGCTTTAGAGAATTAAATGGTAGCTAGGAAAGAACTCAAAAATGGACTGAGGAGAGCTAGCAAGGGCCATGCTAAAGCCTTGACAGGAAGGATTAGGGAAAACCCAAACGCCTTCTACACTTACATGAGGAATAAAAGAATGATCAGAGAGAGGGTAGGGCCTATCGGGGAGAGCTAGGGGAGGCCCTAAATGAGTTTTTTGCTTCATAATTCACTAGAGAGAGCTGCTTTGTTGATACTGAGAACATCTTGGACCAGGTTAATAGGCTTGAACAGATTGATATTAAGAAAGTAGATGTGCTGGAAATTCTGGGAAGCATCAAGATAGATAAGTCCCTAGAGCCAGACCAGATATAGGAAGCGAGGAATGAGATTCACCTCTGGCGATAATCTTTGCTTCCTCACTCTCCACGGGAGTAGTCCCAGATGATTGGAGGGAGGTGAATGTTGTTCCTTTGTTCAAGAGAGAGAATAGCAAAATCTCTGGGAATTACGGACCAGTCAGTCTTATGTCTGTGGTAAGCAAGGTACTGGAAAGGATTCTGAGAGATAGGATTTATGACTACTTGAAAAAACATAGGTTGATTAAAGCTAGTCAGCATGGCTTTGTAAGGGTCAGGTCATGCCTTACAAGCCTTATTGAGTCCTTTGAGGATGTGACAAGACAAATTGACAAGGGCCAAGCAGTGGATGTGGTGTATATGGATGTCAGTAAGGTATTTGATAAGTTTCCCCATGTAGGCTCATTCAGAAAGTTAGGAGGTATGGGATACAGGGAAATATGGCTGTCTGGATACAGAATTGGCTGGCTGAAAGAAGACAGTGAGTGGTAGTAGATAGAAAATGACTAGTGGTGTCCCGCAGGGAACAGTTCTTGGGCCTCTGCTCTTTGTAGTTGTTATAAATGACTGGGATGGAGAAGCTGAAGGGTGGGTTATTAAGTTTGCAGATGACACAAAGGTTAGTGGTATTGTAAATCATGTCGAGGGCTGTTGTAGGCTACAATAAGACATTGACAGGATGCAGAGCTGGGCTGAGAAGTGGCAGATGGAGTTCAAGCTGGATATATGTGAAATGATTCGTTTTGGAAGGTTGAATTTAAATGCTGAATACAGGGTTAATGACAGGATTCTTGGCAGTATGGAGGAACAGTGAGATCTTGGGGTCCATGTACACAGAACCCTCAAAGTGGCTACCTAAGTTGATAGCGTTGTTTAGAAGGCGTGTGGTGTTTTAGCTTTCATTGACAGGGGTTTGAATTTAAGAGCCGCGAGGTTTTGCTGCAGCTCTATAAAGCCCTGTTTAGACCACACTTGGAATATTGTGTATTGTTCTGGTCTCCTCATTTTTGGAATGATGTACGTATTTTAGAGGGGTGCAGAGGAGATTTACCAGGATGCTGCCTGCATTGGGGGGCTTGTCTTATGAAGAGAGGTTGAGTGAGCTAGGGCTTTTCACACTGGAGAGAAGGAAAAGAGGTGACTTGATAGAGGTGTACAAGGAATGAGAGGCACAGATAGAGTAGATAGCCAGACACTTGTCCCCAGGGCATAAATGGCTGTCATGAGGGGTCATAATTTGAAGGTGGTTGGAGGAAGGTATAGAGGAGATGTCAGAGGTAGGTTCTTTACAGAGAGTGGTGGGTGCGTGGAATGCCAAAGGTGGTAGTAGAGTCAGAGACATTAGGGGCTTAGCATATGGACAGCAGTAAATTGAGGGGCATGTAGGTTAGGTTTAATTTAGATTAAGATTAATGCTCGGCACAACATCATAGGCTGAAGGGCCTGTACTATGCTGTCCTGTACTTTGTTCTATGTCATGTGTTTAATCCCAATATTAATCAAATTTGGTGGCTTAGAACTGAAAAGTGTTGTTTTTGTTGCTGTCTTGTAGGGAAGTGGTAGTACCTCTGCCCCTGAACTGGGTTCAAGTCCCACCTGCTCCAGAGTTGTGTAATAGCATCACTGAACAGGTTAATTAGAAAAAATAATTTACTCATTCACTCCCCTGTCCGTCCTTTGTAAACTACAAATAGTCCCAGAGATGTTAGCATTACAAGTTGACCTTTGGGACCATGATTTTCAAATCCTATCTGGACCAGGCTTTAACACTGAGGCCCTTTGAGAGTGAGCTGAAAAATGTGTTGCTGGAAAAGTGAGCAGGTCAGGCAGCATCAAAGGATCAGAAGAATCGACATTTCGGGCATTAGCCCTTCTTCAGGAATGAGGAGAGTATGCCAAGCAAGCTAAGATAAAAGATAGGGAGGAGGAACTTGGGGGAGGGGTGTTGGGACTACGATAGGTGCAAGGAGGTTAAGGTGAGAGTGATAGGCCGGAGAAGGGGTGGGGGCGGAGAGGTCGGGAAAAAGATTGCAGGTCAAGAAGGTGGTGCTGAGTCTGAGGGTTGGGGCTGAGAAAAGGTGGGGGGAGGGGAAATGAGAAAGCTGGAAAAATCTGCATTCATCCTTTATGGTTGGAGGGTTCCTAGGCAGAAGCTGAGGCGCTCTTCCTCCAGCCGTCGTGTTGCCATGGTCTGGTGATGGAGGAGGCCAAGGACCTGCATGTCCTTGGCGGTGTGGGAGGGGGAGTTAAAGTGTTCAGCCACGGGGTGGTTGGGTTGGTTGGTGTGGGCGTCCCAGAGGTGTTCTCTGAAACATTCTGCAAGTAGGTGGCCTGTCTCCCCAATGTATAGGAGGCCACATCGGGTGCAGCAAATGATGTGTGTGGAGGTGGAGGTGAATTTGTGACGGATATGGAAGGATCCTTTGGGGCCTTGGAGGGAAGTGAGGGGGGAGGTGTGGGCGCAAGTTTTGTATTTCTTGCAGTTGCAGGGGAAAGTGCCGGGAGTGGAGGTTGGATTGGTGGGGGGTTTGGATCTAACGAGGGAGTCGCCGAGGGAGTGGTCGTTCCGGAACGCTGATAAGGGTGGGGAGGGAAATGTATCCTTGGTGGAGGGGTCTGTTTGGAGATGGCAGAAGTGACAAAGGATGATACGATGTATCTGGAGGTTGGTGGTGTGGTAGGTGAGGGCCTGTGGGGTTCTGTCCTGGTGGCGATTGGAGGGGCGGTGTTCAAGGGCAGAGGAGCAGGAAGTGGAGGAGATGCGGTGGAGAGCATCGTCAACCATGTCTGAGGGGAAATTGCGGTCTTTGAAGAAGGAGGCCATCTGGGTTGTTCGGATGAATGCAGATTTCTCCAGCTTTCTCATTTCCCCCCCCCCCACCTTTTCTCAGTCCCAACCCTCAGACTCAGCCCTGCCTTCTTGACCTGCAATCTTCTTCCCAACCTCTCCGCCCCCACCCCGTCTCCGGCCTATCACCCTCACCTTAACCTCCTTCCACCTATCGTATTCCCAACGTCCCTCCCCCAAGTCCCTTCTCCCTACCTTTTATCTTAGCCTACTTGGCACACCCTCCTCATTCCTGAAGAAGGGCTTATGTCCGAAACGTCGATTCTCCTGTTCCTTTGATGCTGCCTGACCTGCTGCACTTTTCCAGCAACACATTTTTAAGCTCTGATCTCCAGCATCTGCAGACCTCACTTTCTCCTTTGAGACCGAGGCCTAATAACTTGGTTTTTCACTTCTGTTAGCGGAAGAATATATCATGTTAACAAAGCTTAAACGCAGTTGTATTAACAAAAAGGTACAGAATAATAATGTTAGAGGTAAAGGGATTCACAACTCATAAGAATGCATGTAACTGATCTTACTGACCACTGTTGTAAGTGGAAGATGGAGAAGCTGTAATGTTAGATGATGATTTGGAAAAATAGACACAAGTTTGATAGTTCAATCGTATCATTGGTATGGGAATGATAGTAATTTAAATGTTGCAAATAAAATGAGATGACAGAAGCAGAGTAGAAATGACTAATGATGAAGGTGGTAGTGATAATTGACAGCTTTTATTGACTGCCAGTTCAAAGTGAGCAGATAAACAATTTGATTATGCAAGGAAGAGGTGCCATGGAATTATAATGGAAATAGGACTGAATTTTCAATATTCCAACAATCAGAAAGAGCAGAAATAACCAAAAAGAAAATATATACCAGTGAATAAGTTTCATTAAAGGTGGCTTGCGTGCCATGGAGGTGAAGCTGCAGGGGCGAAAGCTAAGAAGTGAATGTTATGGCTTCAAAGCTTCCTGCATTGAGTGCTGCATGGCAAAGATAAAGCAAATGCTTATATCTGTTTTTCTAGTTTGTTTTTTCTCAAACAGGAAACAGGTCACTGATGGCTATAGCTAAGGGCCACCATTCTGTATCAAGCATCACTGACAAGTAAAACACTCCCAACTCTTATCATTTGCAACACACATATCAGAAGAAATGCACATTACTAATCAACTTGCTTGCCCACAATATCAATGCAACTTGAATGGTCCTTTACCCCTGGAACATAGAACATAGTACAGGACAGTATAGGACCAGGCCTTTCAGCCCACCATGTCTGTGCTGACCTTGATGCCATTCCAAATTAATCACATCTGCCTATACATGGGCCATATCCCTCTATTTTCTGTCTTTTCATAGAGTCATAGAGTCATAAAGATGTACAGCACAGAAACAGACCATTTGGTCCAACTCGTCCATGCTAACTAGTTATCCCAACCCAATCTAGTCCCACCTGCTAGCACCCAGACCATATCCCTCCAAACCCTTCCTATTCATATACCCACCCAGATGCCTCTTAAATGTTGCAATTGTACCAGCCTCCATCACGTCCTCTGGCAGCTTATTCCATATACGTACTACCCTCTGTGTGAAAAAGTTGCCCCTTAGGTCTCTTTTATATCTTTCCCCTCTGACCCTAAATCTATGCCCTCTACTTCTGGACACCCCACTCCAGGGAAAAGACCTAATCTCTTTATCCTATCCATGCCCCTCATGATTTTGTAAACTTTATATGGTCACCCTTCAGCCTCTGACGTTCCAGGGAAAACAGCCCTGGGCCTATTCAACCTCTCTCTATAGCTCAAAGCCTCCAAACCTGGCAACATCCTTGTAAATCTTTTCTGAACACTTTCAAGTTTCACCAACATCTTTCCGATAGGAAGGAGACCAGAATTGCACGCAATATTTCAACAGTGGCCTAACCAATGTCCTGTATAGCTGCAACATGACCTCCCAACTCCTGTACTCAATATTTTGAGCAATAAAGGAAAGCATACCAAATGCCTTCTTTGCTATGCTATCTACCTGTGACCCCACTTTCAAGAAGCTATGAACCTGCACTCCAAGGTCTCTTTGTTCAGCAGCACTCCCTCGGACCTTCCCATAAAGTGTATAAGTCCAGCTAAGATTTGCTTTCCCAAAATACTGTACCTCACATTTATCTGAATTAAACTCCATCTGTCACCTCTCAACCCATTGGCCCATCTGATCAATATCCTGTTGTAATCTGAGGTAACCTTCTTTGCTGTCCATTACACCTCCAATTCTGGTGTCATCTGCAAACTTACTAACTATCTCTCCTATGCTCACATCCAAATCATTTATATAAATGATGAAAAGTAGTGGACCCAGCACCGATCCTTGTGGCACTCCACTGGTTACAGGCCTCCAGTCTGAAAAACAACCTTCCACCACCATCCTCTGTCTTGTACCATTCAGCTACTTCTGTATCCAAATGACTAGTTCTCTCTGTATTCCATGAGATCTAACCAGTCTCCCATGGGGAACCTTGTCGAATGCCTTACTGAAGTCCATATTCAGGTGTCTGTCCAAGTGCTTCTTAAACATTATTATTGTATCTGCTTCTACCAGCTCCTCTGCTGGGATGTTCCAGGCACCTATCACTGTCTGTCTAAGAAAGCGCCTGTCACATCTCCTTCAAACTTTCCCTCTTTCACTTTTGTTCTATCCCCCTGAGTATCTGACATTTCCACCCCATGAACCAGACTCTAGCTGTCTACTGTATCCACGCCTCTCAAATTTTCTATACTTATATTTATTGCCCCATAGCCTCTGATGCTCTCGTGAAAACAATCTAAGCTTGTCCAATCACTCCTTCTAGCTAATACTCTCCAACCCAGGGCGACATTCTGGTGAAGCTCTTTTACACTGTTAAAAGCATCTACATCCTTCCTGAAGTGTGGTGATCAGACTGCACACAATACTCTAGATGTGGCCTAACTAAAATCTTATACAGCTAGAACATACTTGCCAACTTTTATACTCAATGCCCCAGCAGATGAAGACAAGCATGGTACATATCTTCTTTACCACCTTATCCACTTATGTTGCCACTTTCTGGGAACTGTGGACCCACATGCCTAGATTCCTCTGTATGTTGAAGCTACTAAGCTTTCTGCCATTTGCTGTATATTTCTCTCCTTCATTAGACCATCCAAAATGGATCACCTTGCATTTTCCAGATTAAATGTCATCTGCCATTTCTCTGCGAAATTTTCAACTGATTTATAAGTCACTGTTCCTTTGACAACCTTCTTCACTATAGATAACTCCATGACCTTTCATTTTATCTATAAACTTACAAATCAGGTCACTTATATTTTCATCCAAATCATTTAAATAAATTATAACAGAGGTCCTGGCAAAAATCCTAGCAGAACACCACCTGTGTCTTCTATGGACAAGCCAATTTTATATCCATCTTACCAACTCACCATGGATCCCATGGACCAACCTACCATGAGGGACCCTAACAAATGCATTGGTAAAGTCCACGTAGACAACATCCACTGCCCTATCCTTATCAATCATCTTCATCACTTCCTCAAAAATAATTCAATCACATTTGTGGGACAAGATGTCCCACACAAAAAAAACATGCTAACTACCCTGATAAGTCCATTTTTTTCCAACTGAAAATAAATCCTGTTCCTAAGAATCTTCTCTAATAATTTCCCTACAATCAATGTAAGGCTCACCAGCCTAGAATTAACTGAATTCTACTTTCTTAAACAAAGGAACAGCATTGACTCTTCTCCAGTCTTCTACAAACTCACCTGTGCCTACAGAGGATACAAAGATCTCTGTCGAGACCCCAGCAATTTGAGTGGCATGGTGGCTCAGTGGTTTCAATTCCAGCCTTAGGTACCAGTCTGTGTGGAGTTTGCATGTCCTCGTCATGGTTGCATGGGTTTCGCTGGGTGCTCTGGTTTCTTCGCACAGTCCAAAGATATGCAGATTAGGTGGATTGGCCATGCTAAATTGTCCGTAGTGTCTAGGGGTACGCAGGCTAGGTGCCATGGTTAATCCACATCCACTCCTTCATGAAAACTGATGTAAAGTTCTCATTAAGGACCACATTCACTTCCTCTGGACAAAGTTAGAAGTCACATGACACCACGTTATTGTCCAACAGGATTATTTGAAATCTCAAGCTTTTGGAACGTGATGTTTTGTCAGGTGACAAAGGACTAGTGCTCCGAAAGCTTGCAATTTCAAATAAACTTGCTGGACTATAATCTGGTGTCATGTGACTTCTAACTTTGTCCATCCCAGTCCAATACTGGCACCTCTACATCATCAATGCCTCTGGCTCCAAGCATAAATTCCTTCCTTTGTCTTTAAGTGGATCTACCCTTTGTCTAGCTACCCGCTTGCTCTTAATACATATATAAACGCCTTGGAATATTCCTTTATTCTAATTGCCAAGGACATTTCATGGCCCCTTTTGGCCCTAATTCCTTAAGTTCTTTCCAGATTTCTTTATATTTCTCAAGAGCCTGGTCAGCTTTCAGTGGGTCTTGTGACTAGAGTTTCCAGCTCAGAGGCAGAGACACTACACAAGGCGTCATAAGACCTCTTGAATACCGTGTCAGTGAATGCAATTTGATTTTGGAATCCAATTGAAACATTTTTTTTGTTTTTGAGTTTTGCTTCTTCAGTCTGAGCTGCTGATGTGATGCATTTCTGCATAATGCAATCTCAGCTGTTCTAAAGTACAGGTGTTCAGGGTGGACAGTGAACATGAACCAAAGATTTAATGATACACCACTGGAATTACTGCTGGATACAGTAAGGAGAGGAAGGCAGATATTTGTTTCCCAGAAATGCTCGAGAGAAACCTGCAAAGGTGAAGAGCTATCTATCTTTGTTGAAGCCACACTATATCCATTATCATAGCAAGGGTAGAAAGTACAAGGTCAGGAAATTGAGAATCAGAGTATACCTATGGTATTTTATGGGAAAATTAGGTTGTTAATTTTCCTTTTCTTATAATTCCATTTAAGATTTATTGATTAGCATCACTTTCACATTTTGTCCATCACAGTGTACTGAATGCCATACTGAATGGTGAATGTCAAAGCAGGACAGTGTGCACTGGACAAATATGCAGCTAAAAATGACACATCCAAACTCATTAGGATCTGGAGCTTGACTCTGATTTTCTACTCAGATCTGTGTTTGCATGAAATCTAATGCAGTCATCAATATTAACCCTTTCAGAACTACTAACATAAACAAGCCAATCCCATCACAGGACAGCATCATTCTCATCTTTGAATGCGTTGCCAGATACATACAAAGCAATTCTCATTATTAGATTACTTACAGTGTGGAAACAGGTCCTTCGGCCCAACAAATCCACACCGACCCGCCGAAGCGCAACCCACCCATACCCCTACTTTTACCCCTTTAACCTAACACTATGGGCAATTTAGCATGGCTAATTCACCTGACTTCAAAGAAAACAAAAAATTATAAATGCTGGCAGATCTGAAACAAAAACTGATTTGCAGGCGAAACTCAGCAGGTCTGGGAGCATCTGTGAAAAGAAAACAGAGATAATGTTTCAAAGTCAGTGACTTCATCAGAACTGCGAATAGCTAGGCATTTCTGCTGAAGATGCAGTTAGGTGGAGAAATAAGAGGGGGAAGGGGAGAAGTGAGTGGTTTGATGGAGATGGAGCCTAGGCAAATGGAGCAAGAGACCGAGAATTATGAAAGGGGTAGGCAAACAAGGATATTATGGATAGTGGGCCAGGACAGCATAAAAGCTGAATAAATGATAATAGAAACAAAAACAGAGGTTGTTGGAACAGCTCAACAGGTCTGGCGACATCTGTGAAGAGAAATCAGAATTAATATTTTGGGTCTGGTGACCCTTCCTCAAATAAATAAGAGCTAAGAGTATGAGAGAATAGCAGAGCTGTAGTGAAAGCAACCCCATATAATGTGATAATATGCCCAGGAACAGGTGAGAATGCAAAATGCAACCCATGTCATAACAAGACCGGGTGTGGGGGTAGGTAAAACAATACTGATAAAAGGAAACAAACTCTAAAGGTTATTGAACTCAATGGTGGATCCTCGAGGCTGCAGGAACCCCAAACAGAAAATGCGATGTTGTTCTTTGAGTTTGCACTGAGGCTCACCGGAACACTGCTTTGGGTCTGTGACAGAAATGTTGATGTGGGGACGAAGTGTTGCATCAAAGTGGCAGGCAAATGAAGCTTGGGATCGTTTTTCCAGACAGAAGTAGATGTTCTACAAAGCGGTGACCCAGTCTGGGTTTCATCTTTTCAATGTAGAGGAGACCAGCGAACAGCTTTTTTGACATAGAGAGTGGCGGAGAGGTCAGAAACCAGAAACAGGTTCAGTTCAGAAGAAACGTTCCACACCAGCAGATACGGTGTTTGGCAGTCTGAAGGTCGTCAATGTAACTAGAAAGTGGCCTGAGTGTTTCCCACAAGCCCACTGAGAAAAAAAATGCAAGTTAGCTTATTGTTAAATGTACAGAAAGTTGATGAAATAAAATGCTGGCAATCTCATCAGTGAGTAAGGAATTAAGCAGTGAGGATTGAAGCATGATAATTCACTGGGTTTGATAATCCTGCAAAGGATTTTGCGAGGGAAATAGGATTACATCTTTCTTTTTGTTGTGTATGATAAGATCTTTCTAAATTGTTTTATGCATATTTATATATGCACATCGAGAGAGAGAGATTGGTTTATCTATTCCTCTATTTTATTTCATAAACATGCTATTTTGTTGAAAGTATATTGGCAGCGTTTTGTGAATATTTTCAGTAACTGAGGACCACTGTAATGAAATTATAAAGATAAGGCTTATGATCTATTAAGTCAGGTTTCACTCTGGGATTGGACTAGTTTTACTACCATAATCAGGGCTCATAATAAAGTTAGGATTTGTGGTGGGATAGAAATCATTTGAAATTAAGCAAGATCAATGAATCTTTAAAGAAGTTAGCACATGGGAGATACTGGATATAAAAATATGAGAGTAGTTGTGAAACACATTACGTGGCTTGAGCTTTCAAAATGACTAACTGTTGCTCAGACCTTTCTGAAAATGAAAATATACCAGTGGATTATTTGAAATCTTTGATGAAGGCTACATAGTGAAAATTGGCAGGTGGTAAATTGTAATAGCAAAGATCCTGGACTAAGAGCAGACATTGCCTTGACTCCCCTCCATACCACCTGCCCGCCACCGCTCCCCCCGCCCCCCAAATAACTGAAAACAGTTTCCATTGAGTTGACTAAGGACTGCTCCCCTTAGGCATTGAATCATGCCCAATTGGTTGAAATGCATGTAATGAGTTTGCCACATACACTACTGGAACATGTTGTATGTGTGACATTGATGTAACGTAGTGCAGTACAATAAAATGTCCACTTCCTTGACTGATCACTTCTGACAAGCATGACAAGTTGCATGGCTCTGAGTCTGTGCTAAAAAAGCAAGACAAGACAGAAGTACCTTGAGCCTGTAAGTTCTGAATGAGGCAGTAAATTGTAAAAATACATGGCAAGATAAAAACGTAAAAAACAGGAATTCAGCCCCTCAAGCTTGCTTTATCACTTCGTACAATCATTTCATGTTGGCCTCAAATCTACTTTCCTGTCCATTCCCTTGAATCCATTACTAATTAAAAATCTGCCGATCTCCTCAATATTATTCAGCATCCTAGCATCCACCATTCTCTGGGATAGTGAATTCCATGATTAACAACCTGTTGAAAGAAGTACTTCCTCTTCATCTAATTTTAAATCTGCCACCCTTATCCTAAAAGTATGACCTCTCATTCTAGATTACCCCACAAGGGTAACGTCATTCTACATATACTTTGCAAATCATCTTTAGCATCTTAAATACCTCAATTAGATTAGACAAGGCAGAGATGCTATGAGCATTTAATGGCACTGTGGCTCAGTGGTTAGCACTGTTGCCTCACAGCATCAGGGATCCAGGTTCAATTCCTGCCTCTGTCCATGTGGAGTTTGCACATTCTCCCCACGTCTGCTTGGGTTTACTCTGGGTGTTCCAGTTTCCTCCCACAGTCCAAAGATGTGCAGGCCAGATGGCCATGCTAAATTACACATAGTGTTAGGTGCATTAGTCAGAGGGAAGTGGGTCTGGGTGGGTTACTCTTCGGAGGGTCGGTGTGGATTTGTTGGGCTGAAGGACCTGTTCCCACACTGTAGGGAATCTAATCCAAGTAGGAACAAAGAGAGTGGGCTGTAAGTAAGCCAGTCAAGAGCCTGAGGTGCACCCTGGTCTGATGCAGAAGATGGGTGCCTGTCCTGTTTACAAAGTGGTCTGGCAGCAGCTTCACATTAAAAGATGTTGCATGCTCCAAGTGTAGTTTTAATATTAATATTTATGCTCTAATTGAGTTGAAGATGCATCATGATGATATTGTGAAGTTGATGTTCATCAAGATACTGGCTTCTTTGTATGGTGGCTATCGGTTCTTTTTTCCCCATGGAGATGTTGGAGACTCATGGCCAAGGTAGAAGCTCAGGCAAGCAAGATGGGAGTTGGATCTGATTTCCATGCCAGCAATTATCACCATCTCGTTTCTCTCCTGTGCAAGGGAGAAATTACAAACTGCAAATAAAGGAGGTGAATATAGCCAATGCTGAGATGCTAATGAATGTAAATGGACCTTTTTCCATTCAGCTGTGCAATTCTTACCTTGCCACACAAATTATTGGGTGTAAAACCAAACTCTCCCTTCAATAAGAGAATCTCATTTTTCCAATTTCACCATATTTTTGCAATTCACTCTTTACTGCCCATGAATTAAAGGAACTGAGAAAATTCTGCCCAAAGTGTTCGTGTGGTTGCCTGTCTCCTGGAGCCTATGAAAAATGAAATTTAATATTTTGAACAATGTCGTGAGCACTTCAGACAGGAGTAAAGGATGTATGAGTGTCCCATGCTAACTTTGTGAAGTAATATTAGGACAAGGAGGGTAGTCCAATACCTTTACAATGGTACAAAAATTAATGATTGAAATAAAACTTTGAGAACAATTAGAAAATGAATCCAAAATTGAAAGCTCAAAATCTGATCCTCTTATAAAACGGTGGATAATATGAAGGAATCATAAAAGTTAACTGGAATATTTTAAAGCTTTCAGAAAACTATCAAAGCAATTTGCAACAAAAATCTATTATAGATAAATAAAATGAATTTTTGTAAATAGGCCAGGAAAATAAATTTGTTTATATATTTTGTTAATGTAGTGGATGTGGTGTCCATAAAATACTATCCTTATTGACTCAACCCAGGGAGGTTAGCCAAACAGAGAAGAAATCAAATTCATAATAAACAATTACATTATTGATTTCAATCACAGTAGTTGGAATTTACCTATTATGGTGGTACTGAAACCAGATGCGCCAATAAATTGTTAATACATTATTAGAAAGGTATTGTTGCGGTAAAGGTGGATTTTTATCCAACTTCATAATTGGAGAATTGTTTTGAAAGGGCAGGATGAGCAGGGTTTGTTACAGACATTATTAAAACAATTATTAACTTACACTGACTGATAAAACCAAAGAAAGATCAGCTTTTGTCACACCGAAAGGATGTTATCAATGTTAAAGCTTGATGTTTGATTTGAGAAATACACCATTAACTATTCAATGATTTAACGTGAACATGAGACGATGATGTGAATGTGTGTATAATTATTGATGACTTGGTTATGTTTAGCCAAAATGTGGAAAGAACATTAAATAGTCAGTTTACTTATAGTCAATCAATTACAAAGAGCCAATTTCCGCACAAATTAGTTAGAAACAAATAAATTCTCCCAAGAGAAGTAACCCATTTGGATCATATTGTGGGACACGACCAATTCATTGTCAGCAAAGTCAAAATAAAGGCTATATAAATGGATTCTATGAGCCTTTTATTCAGAATTTTGGTACAGTAGTGACTCCTTTGACAAATCTGTTAAAGAAAGGCTAGAATTTTAAAGGGATAAAATATCAGAGTGCTATGACTTGATGACTATATTTCCAACACGAATTTTAGAAGTACAAAATCATGCTAAGCCATTTAAACTGGCTGTTGATGCCAGCAATATCAGTGTTATTACAGGAGGATGAAATGAACATTCAGCTTTTCTAAAAAAAAATTAATTCATACCAACAGAAGTATTCATTGGTGGAGAAAGAGACACTGAGCCTGGTCTTATCTTTGCAGAATTTTAAAGTCTTGATATCCAACAACTCTGCAGATACTTCATTTATGCAACCATAGTCCTTTAAATGTCCTCAAGTGATTACATGACTGAAATCTGAAGCTGTTTTCTCAGAGTTTAATGTTACAACTAGAACTTGAAAGTCATTCACCTGGAAGGAAGAGGCAATTGCAAATAGAGGCAAACATATTATTAGGATGGACTTGTGTAGAACAAGACTGATAAAAATCCTTGTGTTTAATATAAATGTAACTGCTGAAAATGTGTTGCTGGAAAAGCGCAGCGGGTCAGGCAGCATCCAAGGAGCAGGAGAATCGACGTTTCGGGCATGTAACTGCTGTCAATATAAAATTGAAATGGTGATGAGGAAACTTTGTTACAAAATGAGATTGCCTCTTAATAACAGCTTATTTTTTTCTGTTGGGGTGGTGTGATGACATTATTTTTAGTTGGGAACTTGCATTCTAAATAGAGGAAAATAGGCTTTTTTGGTTTTCAGTTCAGTGAAGTTCATATTTTTAAAGAGTCTGAAGTGCATAATTTAGCGTTGGGTCAAAATGTTATTTCTAAGAAATGATGTGATTTATGCGAAATAACTAGACAAGCTATCTGGTAATTTCTGAATACTAAGTTGAGCATTTATGATGCAAACAAAACAGCTAACAGACCAAATGTCAGAAGTAAGCTTATTTCAGAAGAGAAGATCTCAGATCTACTGTTTAGCATCTGGAAAGTAGTCATCGTGACTGAAAAAAAAACCCAGAGTTTTTTCCAAAGGGAAAATTCTATGAGTTAACCTGAATCTGTGTCTAAGGGAGATAAGAGGAAAATCATATTTAGTCAATGTATACAAAGTCACTGAAAGAAAATGCTTGCAAGGCCATCAGTTGAGTTAAAAAAAATTAAAAAGAGTGAAGATAGAATTATGATACTTCACTGGTGTTGAGTGTCTTAAAAAGATATTATTGGGAAAAGGGTGAAACATAATTTAGAAACACCAAAATTAATCTCAATATGCTGTTATGCATTGTTGCACTTGTCAGCTGGTCCACAGGTGAAAAACCATTTTCGAGTTACCCACATGACCGATACAGAATGGTGTCTCTTTCTCAAAAATAAAAGGGAAAAATAAAAAGATTTATATGCATAGACTTGATTTTTTAAAAATAAACCACTTTCACCAATTTTTGAAGGCAAAAGGATAAAAGAGAGTATGTTTCAGAGCCTATTGCTCTGATATTTTGGCACATGTGGTCAAATCACTAATCATGCACAGTTATTCCTGATGTCTTGCAGATTTAGCTTGCCTCGGAAGGACAATCTTGAGATATTCCTTCACTCACTAGTTCAAAATAACTAATAGGGTACACTCTAAACTGTGTTTTCTGTTTAGATATGGAAGAGATTAGCTGGGTAACTTCTTTGTAATAAATTTCTCTCAAACAAGATCTCTCTCTAAGCCAGACAATGTTCAAAACAGCCCATGCCTTCTGTAATGCTAGCAATTAACACTCATGAGATTTCTAGGAAAGCCTTATTTAAAAAGAAATCTCCACTGTCCATAATGAACTTTGAATGATCTCCTTTTGTCATGGACCAGACTAGAACTCCCCAAAGCATATTATTGATATAGCCTAGACCCCATCTTATTTTTTTAAAATAAAGACAAGTGTAAAATGCAGTGTTCCAGATATGTTTCGAATGGTCCACCACTAAGCTTTAATCAAAACACATTTTGTTCTTACACAGTTCCAATTATCAACTGTTCCAATATAGGCAGCATCCCATAAGCACACCCTTGTCAAAGGCAATTCAGCAGCACAATCATTAGACTCATGTACTGTCTCTCCCCAGTCCAGCAGAAAGTAAAAATAAACTATCTGTTCTTATGATTTTTTCTTAAAAGAGGAAACTTCCCTTGCTGGAACTCAAGCTTTCAGTTCCAGTAGCCAACTAAAATGATCAACAAACTGAAATCAAAACCACAATCCTTTTGTGTCTGTGTGAATTTGATCCTGTTCACTCATGATTCATTTGTCTGACTTTAAACAAAAACGACACCCAGGGAGAACTCAAAGCTGTATACCAAGTGCCTGTCTGAAGGAAATATTTCAGCATCATTGTAACAACACCCCTCTTCTAGAGAAACAGGACAGGACAAATCTCTTAAAGTCGAAGAGTGTGATGCTGGAAAAGCACAGCCGGTTAGACAGCATTCAAGGAGCAGGAGAGTCGATGTTTCGAGCATAAGCTCTTCATCAGGAATCTCTTAAAGGCACAGAATTGTGGAAAAACCTAAAGTGTGACAAACTTGAAACAAATTCCTTTTTTCACAATTCTTCAAATCTCAAGTCTCCAAGCAATTTTAAATATATAGTTATGAAGATGATTTGTGTTTTCTTTCTTTTTGAATAATAACCCATGGTATGTGAAAGGTTTACTGGTAGTCTCATGTAAATATCTTCAGTGACTGACCACCATGGTAAACAAATTGCAAAAAGAAAGACTATGAGCTATCAAATCAGGTTTCACTCTGGGGTCTGATTTTCATCAGCTAAGATCACATTAACAGATGTCAAACACTTTGGATGTCTGGTGGTTGGAGATGCTGTATAAATATATGTCTTTGTTTCTATCTGATGTTACAATTAATAATAAAGCAACTGCCTGAACTACCATTGACTCGGAGTTCACCCTGTCTTGGTGTCAAGGTCTCCCCCTTAAGGGGCTCCTTTTTACACAGAGTGCAAAACAGCCTACAAAGTTAATTATTACAGTAGATTTAGCAACCTAATCGAAAATACACAATAATACATTGTTGTAGATGAATATTCGGATTCGATGTTTAGGACAATCTAATCATTATTTTTTGGTAATTATATTTATTTTTGGATGTAATGGAAGTTCATTTTTATGAAAAACTATAAAGAAATATTTCTGCTTCACCTCAGAGTCTCCCGCACTGAAAAGACAGAGGCTTAATGCTTTGCAAAGCGAATGACTTTTCTGATATTAGGGGCAATTCTTTGCATCAACTCTATATTTATATCATACAGTTAGCAAAATTGCTTATTCAGATTTGATGAGGATATGATTATGCTATTTAAAATAGTATACACATGATTGTATGAAATGTCTTTATGACAGAAGGTAATATTGCTATTAAAATTATAGCCAAAGGAAATTCAAATGAGAATAAGCATTATACGATATTGTTAAAAAAATGCAGTTAAAGCTCTTAATTTACTGTTATCTGTGAGCAATGTAAGCAACAGGATGATCACTGAAAATACTGAATGCAAATTTCCTATAAATGAAACAAGGCAATTGACCTGGGCAAATAAGTATGACATATGTCAAAGTGCTTAAAATGGTTACTAGACAGAAGGCACAGAAAGTCAAATATACAGTGCAACTGAAATGTGAGTTTTAATGAAGCAATTGTGTCAAATTTAACCATGCTGTCTTGCCAGCAAAGCAGCATTGCCTTGAACAGAAGGCAAACAGAGCAGGGAATTGTTTGAAATATCAATATTTATAGAAATGTCAGATATACAGTGGACTTTTGGAAATAGATTTATGACTTCAAAGTGCACGTTTAAAAAGTATTCTGCAGCATTGAAATGCAGAGACATTACTCCAAAAATATTTTTAAGTTGAACAAAAAATTTCAGTTTTGATTCCAGCATATGCTAATTTCACTGATCCAAGCAGGAGTGGCATCACAATGCATTCAAATGTCTTGGAGTTAAGGGAAAAAAAATCTGTCAATGTTTCCCTCCCCAGCTCATAAAGTGTATGGATGTTCAATATGGACAAGCTCAGCTAGTTGCCCTGTTTAGCTGCGACATATACTGGTAATGTTCACACATGATTAATTATTATTTGGGTACAGTTATTTGGGCTAGACACATACATTAATGGAAATGTATACTTCAGAGAAATAAGAATATTAAAGCAATTTAAGGAATTCTATTGAGCAAGAAAGGCAACACATTATTGGAGTCCAATTTTGTTAAGTGTTACACTGTATTTTTAAATTGACTCATAAATAAAAAATAGTAGTCTTGCCAATACTTAGCAAAGTCTTGCAAAGAACATGTATCATATTTTATATCCATAATCGTTTTATAGTTTGAACCAAGTAAATTAATTATCTCGCTGTATTCTGGAAGACTGTAATAATCTATAGTTCACACAAAGGCCAAGATCACTTAATGGAACTATTCTTTTCAGTTTTAACTGATACGTCTTCCACATATATGGACAGAATTAATCAAGTACTCCACAGACCATGTGCTAGTGGGACCAATTAAGGAATCACTATTTATTGAAAGCAACTAGTTCAAGTTAAGTATCCAATTTCAACATGACTGCTACCCAGTATTGAGCTGACATAGCAGTTCAAACTTTAAAGACTTAACTCTAAATTGGTTGCTTAAACTCTCATTGAAACTAGCTTTCAATGAATCAGCGACAATGATTAAATGATGTGCTCACAACTAGAGGAGTGAATGGAAGACTAGCTGATATCCAACAAGCTGGATAGCAAGACAATTTAAAATAAATATTGAAATTATGCAATAAATAAAAACAGAAAGAGAAAATAGGTTGTATAGCAGCAAGAAACACAGAGAAAGTTTAACATATGTTTGAATTTCACAGTGTTCAAAAAGTACATAAAACTGAAACTGACAACGGTTAGAATATGATTGCAATCATTTCTCACAATTGCCGTGTGTGAGCTGAGGACTTTAGTATGAACACCATTATAAAGCTCTTGACAATGAGAGCACATTGGTAATCAAGTCTCATGACCCCACAATCCATGCTGAAAGTGTAAATGTTTCATTTAAAATCACCAGAATGGACAATTGATTTCCCTTTATTCTGGTTATTGAGGAAAAGAGAGAACTTTACCAAGATACTTCAATAAACTGAAAATAATTTGTCTCTTTAAGAACAAGTTTATTCTTTGGGCAAGTGTCAAAGGTGGTTATCAACCTTAGTACTTAAACAACCTATAATCCTAATGCACAAATTCTTACGAAGACAGGACAAGGCACAATTTGGAGAAGCAAAGATTGGAAGAAAATAGGTGAAAAAGTCCCTTATGGATCAAAAATACAAACTAAAGGGGTAGAAAGAGTTGACTTCTCAATGTTGATTTGGTTTCCCTTCAAAATCATCAAGTTGCTGTGGGTCAAAGAGCTAAGGGATACCTTCAGTTCAGGAGAAAAATCAGTTACATCCAGGTCTTTAGACTGAGCAACAGTTCACCTTTCGGAATTTATGAGGAGATCAGAGATACTGATTTCTGATGCTTTTCTGATCCCCAGAAAATACTTTGCTGAAGATTTCTCTTCAACAGATTCGCTCTAAAAAAAGGGTTATATTTTACTCACTGAGTAAGGAGAGGAAGACATTTGCCCTCCTGCCAGCTTTCTTCCAATTTCCAATATCTCCCATGTGGCAAAACAGAAACCAAAAGTCCAGAGTTGTTGCTAGGGGATGGCAGCATAGAATCAATGATTTCTCTTCAGGTCTGTTTGTGAACCCCTTGACCATAAAAACAATCCTGTGTCTTTTGAAAAGCTTTAGGTTATCTCGCTTTCCAAACTCATTTGCTTTTGCAGGAAACAGCAAATAAACCACTGTTCACCTTGATTCTCAGCTGTTTCAATGAAATCCTGTGATGAATTGTTCTTCAACTCAGTAAAGTCCATGCAAATTCATTTTCCAATTTCTCATTTTCCATAAATATATGTTAGTAATTGGAAGGATTTTATAATTTTCAGTACTAGGCTATTCATTTCTTTGAGTCTACTCTGGCATTTAGCAAGATCATGGCTGCTCTTTTGTCTTAACTCCACTTTTGTGTCTGTTTTGAATGGATAAAAAAAACTGTCCAACTCAGCCTTGAATAAATTCTGTGACTCAGCCTCCAATGCTTACTGGGAAAGAGAATTCCACACAATGACCAATTGTGTGCAATTCTGATCTCCTTCCTCTTGGAAGGATATTGTGAAAGGGTTCAGAAAAGATTTACAAAGATGTTGCGAGGGTTGGAGGGTTTGAGCTATAGGGAGAGGCCGAATAGGCTGGAGCTGTTTTCCCTGGAGCGTCGGAGGCTGAGGGGTGATCTTATAGTGGTTTATAAAATCATGAGGGGCATGGATAGGATAAATAGACAAAGTCTTTTCCCTGGGGTGGGGGAGTCCAGAACGAGAGGGCATAGGTTTAGGGTAAGAGGGGAAAAAGTTTAAAAAGGGACCTTAGGACCAACTTTTTCATGCAAAGGGTAGTGCATGTAAGGAATGAGCTGCCAGAGGAAGTTGTGGAGGCTGGTACAATTACAGCATTTAAAAGGCATCTGGAGGGGTAAGTGAATAGGAAGGATTTAAGAGGGTATGGTCCAAGTGGTGGCAAATGGGACTAGATTAGTTTAGGGATATCTGGTTAGCGTAGATGAGTTGGATGAAGGGTTTGTTTCCATGCTGTACATTTCAATGACTCTATGACTCTTTTTTTTTTGCAATCATTCTCTCCATCTCAGTCTTAAAAAACAGAGTAGTCTTTCATTCTGAAGCTGTGTTCTCTTGTTCAAGTCTGTGCCACAAGAGAAATATTCTTTCTGTATTTATATTAATAAGTCCCTTCAGCATAGTACATGGTTCAACTTCCCACTGCTCTCTCTGCCAACTGTCAAGGTTTGAAAAAGAATGTTTAAATCTTTCATGTCATCTTTGACCTCAGCTAATCGTGCAACCACAATCAGTAGGATCATTTATTTCTACCTTTGTAACATAGGACTTCATCCTTGCTTTAGTTCATTTGCTATGAAATCCCCATCCATGCCTTTCATACCTTGAGATAAGAACGTACTTCCATTTGGTCTCCCATGTTTAATCCTCTGCGAATTTCAGATCACTTAACTCTACTGTTTGTGTCCTAATTCACAGCAAATCCTACTCACTCATCCAGCCTATCCTAATTGAAATAGCTCATTGTTATGCAATGCCTCACATTTGAGATTCTAATCTCAGTTTTAAATCTCTGTATGTCCCATATTTTCACGCTCTCTCTTGCAGCATTAAAGAATATTGGGATATCTACCTTCCTCCAGTTATAGACTTTACGATTTTTGATTTTAATTGCCTTACCATTATTAGCTATGCGTCCAGCTACCAAAACCACAAGCACTGGAATTTTCTTTCCATTTTTTTCTGTCAATTTTGGTTTCTTTATTTAAAGGTGCACCTTAAGACTTAGAGTTTGGCCAAAGATCCATGTCTTAATATCTTCTTATGTGATTGATGTTAAATGTTGTGTGACCTTACTCTTGTGAATTGCCTTAGGACATTCCTTTTATATTTATAAGTGCTGTTTAAATGCAAGATGTTTTTGTTGTGATTTTATCAATTCTACAACATTGAGCATTTATTTCGACTGTTTAACTTCTACTTATTTCGGGAAGTGGACTGAAACTGTGCTTGCTTCATGAATAGATTATGTTTTAAAGACATGTTTGAATATTGGAGATTTAATCTTTGAAACATTTATTACTTTGTCCAGTTAACACAAGAATATGGTGAGTTCCATGATATTACGATAGCAACATGGCAACATAGGAGATAATGTTACTAGTACTTCAGACAGAAAGGTTAATTCCAATTTCCTCTCCCCTCTTCCCCCAACTACTCCTGATTTTGTGTTTCTGACCCACCATTTCTCAATTTCTTCATTATCCCAGCCATTTCTTTCAAGCCTTTCAATATGGCTGCCTAAGTTCAGGAAAGAGATCCAAAAATGCCATTAACTTCAGCAGGACCTGCAGGAAACCTATTCTTCTGATTAACTGCACCAACCCCTCAATGACTCTCAAGGTTACTTGGTTCTAAGCACTTATGCCATTACTATGCCCTCAATAAAGAGACAAAACAGTTTAGATTGATTATTTTTAAATCAAAACTCACACTGAATTGAGGGTTGATACAAGGGAAGGGGGTAGAAGATATCCACTGAATCCAATTTCAAAATTGGACATCAAAGTTTTATCAAGTAGAAATCTAATCTATGTTGCTAGTTTCATGCCAGGTCCACTAGTCTAGAAATTATCCAACATTATTACCATGACTATCATTTCAAAAATGAAGATAAAATTCTTTGACTACTGATATAAAAGTTTTTACCCAGCTGAACAAATGGCAAACTGTCTTGCATTTAGGGAATGATTGTCATATGTACATGTAAAGACAAATAGTTACATGTGATTTACATTGTCTGCTTCCAGTCATGTGAAGATGGTCAGCATAAAATTATTTGTTAATCTCCTGACATTTGTGAGCAGAGCTTCACTACTGCCTGGTAAAAGAAATTGGGCTGGAGTTTCTTTCTTCTCAAAAATTAGAAATAAATTCAGTGCAACTCAAAAGGATATAAACTTGCCTGAATTATCAACTAAACAGTATTAAAAGTATTGAGATATCGCCTAAAACAAATCTTGCATCATTTTAATCCAAGCCAACTTAGACGTCACTTTCGTCTTCAGTCAAAACATTTTTACAACATGGAAGGGGGGCTCTTTGGCCCATCATATCAACAAACATCCATCTATTCTAATCCAATTTTCCAGGACTTGGCCCACAACCATGTATACTATAAGATCTTAAGTGTTCACCTTCATTGTTCTTAAATGTCTTGAGAGATCCCACCTTCACCATCCTTTCAGGCAGTGAGTTCTAGATAATCACAATGCTCTGGATGAAACCAAACTCCTGAATCTATTCCAAACTTCCTGTTGCTTACCTTTAATCTGTGCCTCCTAGTTATTAACCACTCAACTAAGAGGAAAGGTTTCTTCCTTTCAACCCTGTTTATGCTGAAATCTTGCCCTTACAAAGCTTTTATAATCGGTTGAGCATAACTGATAGATTTCCCCACATGATAAAAGTATCACTCTTTGAATTTTACTATAACTAAACCACTAAACGAATCACAGGAATGCACACATTGCAATAGTCCATCTAAGGATGTAATTTCATCAGCTAATTATTCACTTTGGGGAAAGATGGCACTTCTTCATTCTTAATTAAGCAGTCACTCCTAATACCTTTGTTTTGTGCCTATTTTGATGGCACAACTAAGACCAAGTACTTAGTTGGTGTGTGAAGGACAATCACATCCTGTCACTACATGAGACAAAATATTTACACTATTCCAATAGAAGACTACATACAATATTTAGTGTCCAGGCCTTGCATTGCATTCTGACCCATCATGTTGCACTCAGGTATATTTAAATTCCAATCTAACTATATGAATGACAATCTTCTGAATCCTTGCTTAAATAATTCAAGACATATATTGCTATTGAGAGCTCTGAAGCTGAATAAACACAGTCTGAAAGAAATTAAGTGCAGGACTGTAAATATTGAGACAGGCTTGAATCCTTTAGCAGTGTTTTACAGGTTCAAATAATTTATGTAAAATAACAGCAGAAAACAAATGGGTTTATGACTTCTAAAGTTCTTAGAATATCATGGTTGACACATTCTCTATGGCCATGTTCAAACCAAAGTATTTCACAATATCCGTAGTAAATTACATTTGAAAATTTTAGTGAACATGAAATGCAACAAAAAATGAAAACAGCAGAATAAAAACGAGACAGTACAAATGACCTATAAACATCCTGATAATTAAGTCCTTAACCAGTTAGAATGATTTATTTTTCATACGGGTGTTGTTGGATAATTAAACTTGTCAATGCCTGTTGAGTCAGTTGCATTTCTAGAGCAGAAATACTGTACATATAACTTGTAACTACTAATTAGATGTGAGGAAGAAAGTAATGAAACTCCAGGGTACCATAAATAATGCTCTCTTTTCTTCAAAATTAGAAGTCTCAAATTTGAATCATTATTCTAGAAAGTGTTTATAGAAACTCAGTCAAAGGTTGAATACAAGATGTGTAATTTTATGGTGAATTTTTACAAGGCTCATTGTAAAATGATGCCTTCTGAATGACATGTGGAATGGTGAGTCAGTTGGGAAAATGTAGTGAGATTAGCCTTAATGAGATTCTCAGTATTGAATAAAAGTACGATTTTGCAACCAAGTTTTGAACAGTGAGATGAGACTTTCACTAGGGAGCAGTGAGAGGCTTATTTTCATGCGTTAACAACACATTTGTATCTTATCCCACCTTATTGATATGCATTTTTCAATTCTTCGATGCACTAGAGAGAAATTTGCATGTCAGCAATTCCTGACATGCAAATTAGAGCAACTACCTGGTGACTCCAGCTAGTTGCTTGGTCTCCAGGCCCCCAGCTTGTACAGCAGTCCCCAACATCTCAGGGCATGCTCCATGGGGAATAATGGGCCACACCCTCAACTACAGAAATTGGCATTGGACATGTTTCTGCCTCATTGTATTATCATGGCACATCTCTAACACATTTAAAGTATAATTCTGCATTTTTTAGATTAGATTCCCTACAGTATGGAAACAGGCCCTTCGGCCCAACAAGTCCACACCAACCCTCCGAAGAGTGACTCACCCAGACCTATTCCCCTACCCTATATTTAACCCCTGACTAATGAACCTAATACTACAGGCAATTTAGCATGACCAATTCACCTGACCTGCACATCTTTGGATTGTGGGAAGAAACCGGAGCACCCGGAGGAAACCCACGCAGACATGGGGAGAATGTGCAAACTCCACACAGGCAGCCACCCGAGGCTGGAATCAAACATGGATCCCTGGTGCTGTGAGGCAGCAGTGCTAATCGCTGAGCCACTGTGCTGCCAGGAAGCCACCGTGCTGCCATATCAATGCTGCACTTTGGATTGCACTGACACGTTTCATACTGTTGCCATGCAGGGACAGGCGTTCAATTCATAAATTGGATCAAAGTGCATCTCAGAGCTCCTCACTTGTTTCCCTAACAAACATGTACTTATAGGAGTCAGTGTGTCAAAAAGCACAGAAAGAGACTCTTTGACTCAATTCGTTCATGCCAATGAGGTTTCCCAAACTAATCTAGTCCCATTTGCATGCATTTGGCCCATATCTCTCTAAACCTTTGCTATCCGTGTAGCTGTCCAAACATATTTAAATTGTTGTAACTCTACCCGCCTTACCACTTCCTCTTGCAGCTCATCCAAATATGCACCACCCTCTGCATGAAAAACATTGGTCCTCAGGTCCCTTTTAAATCTTTCACCTCCCACCTTAAGATTATGCCCTCTAACTTTGGACTCCACTACCCTGGATCACCTTATCTAGCCCTTCATGGTTTCATAAACTTCCATCAGCACTGGACCCAAACCATTAGCTCATTGGTTTCTCCTCAGATACTGTCAGACCTTCTCAATTTTGCACACAATTTCTGTTTCTGAACCGACTCACTGTGCAAAGTGTGACCTGCATTGCCTTCTATTTTTCTCAGAATTGTAAATGTACAATGGAAAAAGGATCATGTGACCACACCTGGAGTAGGGAGAATAAGTGTTGTTTTTACTCTGCTCGAGCACGTGGGCTCCACTTGTGAGACCCTTCAAGGGGCAATTAATCACGCACTTTAGTTTGAAGTCACCTGTTCTGGATGTAGGTTGGCTCGCTGAGCTGGAAGGTTCATTTTCACCAGTAATTATGGATTTCATGTGAAATGTGCAGGATTCAAATCCTGGTCACTATCAATTTTGATCATATCATTGACCGTTACAGATTGATCATCCTCACCCCTGAAGCAGGTGACTTTGAACATGGCATCCCTGGGCCACTACTCATAAAGACAATCCAAAATCTCAGAGGCTGCACAAAGACATAGAACTGATTTTCTCACAAATTGAACAGCAAATGTCACCGACATGCCTTCAATTGCAATTCTGCCTTGGGTGATATGGGGGAGTTGTGGGCAGCAGGGGAGTGGGATGTGGTGTTTGCAGGAGGGTCAAGGTATCAGTAAGTCTATCACACTCACAATCCTTCACTATATTTGGATGATATGGTTTATGCTGTTTCAGCAACATAGAAAAGGTCCTAGTGTCAAATGTCAATGTACAGGCAGTCCATGTCCCTCTTTGTGGAACGAGTTTGCTACACCGTCATTTGTGTGCAGTCATCATTCATATGCCATACATTATTAAAACCTTGTTCTGTTTTCGACATTCTCCATAAAAAGATTCTGTAGAACCACGACCAAGGGATAGTATTACTGAAAAAGTTATTGTCACTGTTCCGGCAATGCAACAAAGGTGCAGAGAAATGGAATAGAAACCGATGTGCCAGCAAACTCAGGACTAAAAGCAATTTCCAGCATCTATCAAACATCCTCCATATTAAGAAATCTCAGCTAAACATACCCTCATGGTGCTGCGGAGGTACAGTAGGCCCAGAGTCTATCATCCTCAATGTTGCTACGATGATTGCAGGCCAGTGTTTTACACACTGGGAATGACCCGGAATACTATCACAGGATTTTGCTAACTGCAGGAGCAGGACCTAGAACCTGAAGGGGTAGATCGTCATCCCATCCCGGTGGCTGTAAACATTTATACAATTGTTTGCTTCCAAGTTTCCACTGAGGTCCTGTTTGAGATCCAACAAGCCTTGAGCCAAAAATGAATCAAAGCTTTTACCAATGCATATTTGTGACAGTTCACACCACTTCATTCCATTTCCCTAAGATCAATGCTGCAGCCTGACTGCAGACTTTGCCACCAGGTGCAAGGCACGATAGACCAAACACACATTGCATTGAGATGACTATGTCATAATGCAGTGAATCCTTCAGCAGAAAAGGCTTCCATTCCACGAATATACAAGCCATTGGTGATCAATAGTACCATGTTGTAGGGTCTGTGCCTGTAATCCTGGGAGCTGCTTAAACTCCCATGTTCCTGCTCTATTACAACGATGGGATGGCTGCTAGGAGACAAGGACTAAGCTAATCATGAATAATAACTCGATAATGCAACCCATTGATTGAGGATGTGTAGAGATGTTATGCTGTTTATTCTTCAACCAGGATCATTGTGAAGGAAACAATAGGCCTGCTGAAGATGAGGTTCCAGTGTTTGGTTGGTTGTGTGGGGTGGTCAGACAATCTGCATGCTGTGCTGTGCAAACTCGAGCAAGATAAAGAACAGAAAGGTGATGCGCTGGGATAGTGGTAGTAGTCTTCCAAGGAGGAAAACATTGAGCATGACAAAATCACCTTCTGCATGATAGTGTGCTGCAACATTTTGGAATTTTTTGCAGTCTTTTTAAATTCCAAAAAAATTTCATTAGTTCAGATTTAGTATTTTGCAGAAACTAGCTTTTTGCAAATATAAATAGATCTCTAGTGTATGGCAAATAAAAAGATTATAAAAAATCAGAGTTCATTACTTACCAAATTATTAATCAGATTTCACTAACCTATTATCAATACAATATTTTGCAGGAAGGTTTTGATCATAACAAAGAATGAAAACTAATGTTCTAAGGAGGTAGACAAGGGGATACCAGTTATCCTGGCGTCAAGGATAGCTGCCCGTAGTCACTGGCCAAGAGGGTTTCAACAGGTGATTGACATTAGACAGCCAATGCCCAGAACCCAGGTTCAATTCCCAATTCAGGTGACTCTCTGTGTGGAGTTTGCACATTCTCTCTGTGTCTGCGTGGGTTTCCTCCGGGTGCTCCGGTTTCCTCCCACAATCCAAAAATGTGCAGGTCAGGTGAATTGGCCATGCTAAATTGCCCGTAGTGTTACGTGAAGGGGTAAATGTAAGGGAATGGGTCTGGGTGGGTTGTGCTTCGATGGGTCGGTGTGGACTTGTTGGGCTGAAGGGCCTGTTTCCACACTGTAATCTAATCTAAAAAAATCTAAAAAATCTAAAAAGGGGTATCAATAGGGATCGATGGGGACAGAGGAGAAGATACAGGATCAGGGAATGTGCCATCATCTTCTTGGGAGAAGACCAGGAGTTCCTCTACAACAGGAGAAGAACAAAGACTTTTGCTATTGAAGACTAGAAGGTGTCATGGACGTACATTTTACCATTCCGAAGCTGTAGGGGTTTGCTACCCTGCCCCTCTAATTTTACAGGACAACTTTGGAATCAGTAAAATGTTCTTATTAAACATTAAAAATATTTCCTTTCTTTGCCTGATTATCTGATGTAACAAATCTAGATGGCTGCTTCCTAACTTACTGAATAGACTCAATACTGCTACAAGTTGCTGTCGGTCTATGTTAGATGACTGTCATCATGAACCATCCCCAAAATCAACAAGAATCAGGCACAACAAGTCAGTCAAGACTTTATTAATACTTGTATATAATTGATAAAGTTCTAAACACCAAGCAGTAGCCCTGTTGTTGTGTTGTGGTGCTGTTCCTACTCCTGGAGCCAGAGGCCCACCTGCTCCAGTGGTGTTTAACAACATCCTTGAACAAGTTGATTAGGAAAAATAGGTAAAAAAAGCAAGCAGTCCCTGTCTGTACTGAGAATAAAATACAACTTTTCTTTGACAGGTTTTCTCTCTGGTTTTGCTGTTGCTGAATAAATGAAAATGCTTTCAATTATGTGAAGGCTTTCCTGTAATGGTCCTACATTGAACAATAAGAAAACACTCGGCCACACTGAACATTAGGGGAAAATGTGGCACTCCTGTAAACATGTTTCTGAGATAGGCTGACTCTGTGGATAGTTAAATCTATGCTTGGTCTTAAATAGCATAACATTTACGAATGAGCACTTGCTTTTGCAATGAAGTTTCAGTCATACCTATTCGCCCTGAGAAGCATTTTTTCCCTATTCCTCTCCCACTGCATGCATTGTGAAAAGCAGCTTGTGCTTAGCAGCGTTTGACCTGGGCTTTAAAAATGGTGCCAGTGCCAGGACGACCAGAAGGTCCCAGCAGTGGTGAGCACTTCCACCAGTGCTGAGCAATTGAAAGATACAGTGTGTAGGCACCATAGATGCAAGATGCATAGTTAATAATGAAAACTGCTGAGATTAGCATAAGAAAAGTTTCTCAGACTCACAAATAAATCATCCTTGAAACTCAAAATTTATAACAGCTTGATACAGTGAGGGAATTAATGGAGACAGTCGAGGTGATGGTTCGTTTGGAATATGAAGGCACATAGATTATTTGAGCTAAATGGCCAATTTGATGCGACACAAAATATGAAATGAGAAAGGAATCCCAACTATACTTAAAATTTAAAAAGAACTTCACATATCACAGTACTTAATACAAACTTCAGTCTGGTCCAATTGGAGATGTACAACTAACAGAAGACATTTGAAAACTCTTAAATTCTCCAACTCAAACCAATGTTTCTTTACATTGGCAATTATTCATTTTCTCACCCACGTTACAATGCCTCAACAGGAGCTGATCCTTGTGCATCACTGAAACTTTGATACAAATTCCATATCTTTATTGATACTAAGTTTCTGTCTAGGTACAATGGTAAAGTGGGAAATGGCTAAAGAAAAGTCTTCTTTTTATATTTAATTTTCATTCATCCCTTTACGTATCTTAATCAAAGATATAGAGTCATAGAGACGTAATGAATGGGCAATTAAACATTTAAGAAAGAACTTTGCACTGGTTTCATGTGCAATACACACTTTCTTATCAAATAAGACAATGCAGTATAACAGCAGAATTAGACCATTCAGCCCATCATGTCTGCTCCACCAAATGATCACAGATGATATTCTCTATATGCTCTTATTTAAGCAGGCAACGTTTTTGCTTAAAAGAGGAGTATCTGACAAACTTATTCTAAGGTCATCTTCAGACCCATATGTCATTTTGGTTTGCAGTTATGCAGCTATTGCAATTTTCTTGAATTATGCTCCAAACAAACAAAAAGAAGGATTCCTTAGTTGTTGTCACCAACAAATGGACCCCAC
Source organism: Chiloscyllium plagiosum (assembly GCF_004010195.1). Classification (NCBI taxonomy): domain Eukaryota; kingdom Metazoa; phylum Chordata; class Chondrichthyes; order Orectolobiformes; family Hemiscylliidae; genus Chiloscyllium; species Chiloscyllium plagiosum. Next base: position 52,576,215 of record NC_057724.1, read on the forward strand.
CACCAGGGATATGATTAGATTAGATTAGATTACTTACAGTGGAAACAGGCTCTTCGGCCCAACAAGTCCACACCGACCCTCTGAAGAGCAACCCACCCAGATCCATTCCCCCACATTTACCCCTTCATCTAGCACTACGGGCAGTTTAGCATGGCCAATTCACCTAACCTGCGCATCTTTGGACTGTGGGAGGAAACTGGAGCACCCAGAGGAAACCCACGCAGACACAGGGAGAATGTGCAAACTCCACACAGACAATTGCCTGAGGCGGGAATTGAACCCAGGTCCCTGGCGCTGTGAGGCAGCAGTGCTAACCACTATGCCCCTATCCGCTTTCCACAAAGACCGTTCCCTCCGTGACTACCTGGTCAGGTCTTTGTCCCCCAACAAACCACCCTCCCCTCCTGGCACCTTCCTCTGCCACCGCAGGAACTGCAAAATCTGTGCCCACACCTCTCCTCTCACCTCCATCTAAGGCCCCAAAGGAGCCTTCCACATTCATCAAAGTTTCACCTGCACTTCCACACATGTCATTTATTGTATCCACTGCTCCCGATGCGGTTCCCTTTACACTGGGGAGACCGGACGCCTTCTTGCAGAGCACTTTAGGGAACATCTCGGGACATCCGGACCAATCAACCCCACTGCCCCGTGGGCAAACCTTTCAACTCCCCCTCCCACTGTGCTGAGGACATGCAGGTCCTGGGCCTCCTTCATCGCCACTCACTCACCACCCAACGCCTGGAGGAAGAATGCGTCATCTTCCGCCATGGAACACTTCAACCCCATGGCATCAATGTGGACTTCACCAGTTTCCTCATTTCCCCTCCCACCTTACCCCAGTTCCAACCTTCCAGCTCAGCACCATCCTCATGACCTGTCCTACCTGCCAATCTCCCTTCCTGGAGAAAGTCAGGTCTGCAGATGCTGGAGATCAGAGCTGAAAATGTGTTGCTGGATCTCCCTTCCTACCTATCCGCTCCAACCTCCTCTCCGACTTATCACTTTCATCCCCACCTTCATTCCCCCCACTCTTACCTACCTTCTCCCCAGCCCTACACTCTCCCATTTATCTCTCCACCCCGGAGGCTCCCTGCCTCATTCCTGATGAAAGACTTTTGCCCGAAACGTCGATTTTCCTGCTCCTTGGCTGCTGCCTGAACTGCTGTGCTTTTCCTGCACCACTCTAATCTTAGTTGTTGTCATGTCAGATGCTCACTCATTTTGATGGGCATTGTTTGCTTATATTAGTGATTGTTTCTTCTAAATACTTAACCTATTTTAAGGTGCACGTAGTGATCCACAAAACTCTCAGCTGAATGAATTCATCGTGAGGTCTTTTGTATAAAGGCAAGAGGAGATCATTTAGTGCCTCAGGCCTAACCTACCATTCCATTGGATCATGTATCTCAACTGCATTTGCCAACCTTTGCTTTAAATTCCATCAGAATCTTACTTAACAAAAATCCACTGAACTCAATTTTTCAAATTTTAATTTACCAAGAATCCAAAGACTTTTGGTGATCAGAATTATAGATTTTGTGGAAATAGGATTCATAAATTACCTGAATCTAATACTAATTTCCTAGTTTCTGGATTCACCCAAATAAAACAAATAGTGTACTTACAGAGAAACCATAAATCTCTTAATCTTTACAGGCACTTCACTTGGGCCAATCAACATTCCAAATTCACAAGAATACAAATCAAGTTTATGCAACCTGCCATCATAATTAAGTTCTACAAGCACTGAAAATATTCTGGCGTATCTGTGCAGCACCCTCAAGGCAAATATATCTTACCTGAGTCCTCCAGACAGCAGTGTTCGTAGTATTGAAGAACTAATTCCTCAATTCTTTTTGCTCTCGAGATAAAGGCTAACGTTATAATTGCCAGAAATATTCTTGTGGTAATCAAGGTCATTGCATGCCTCAAAGTGTTTCCCTCTGGATCCTTCTGGGTGGCTACAGGGTATATTGCAACATCAGTCAGCCTGTGGTTCATGCCTGCATGTTTGTTACAGCAAGCACATTTATCAGATTCCCCAAGGACATGTGGAAGCAGCATGATAGCACTCTTTGATTCGTTCACACTGTAGGATTCTTCAAAGTTTAAGACATTGAGTGAATACATTATACCCTTCAGGATCAGAATAGCAATAGCTTCCATCCCATTAATGCGCAATTGCTGCATGCACAGACAGCAGGCAGTTCATAATGCAGACCTGTGCTTTGTTTCCTAGAAGCTGTCATGTTGTTTTTATATCATACCATTTCTGCAATTCCTGCTTCTTTGACTTTGAAAAGTTAGTGGACCCTACTGTGTTCATAAGTAAACAATAAATAACTGGTTGGTAGGATATAACAGATTCCCCTTCTTGGATCATTATTATTCATAAACATTAAAACTCAGCAGCCAAGCTATACTACAATCATTCCTGAAGAAGGGCTTATGCCCGAAACGTCAATTCTCCTGCTCCTTGGATGCTGCCTGACCTGCTGCGCTTTTCCAGCAACACATTTTTCAGCTCTGATCTCCAGCATCTGCAGTCCTCACTTTCTCCTAGTTGAGTTATACTACAATCAGAGTCAACAATGAATGAGCAAATGAATGCAATCTTAAGCAAGGGCCCCATAGTCTGGATGGGCGTGTTATATTTCTGTAAACCAGCGCATAAATTATGTCTGGCGTACTTATGGTTCGTTGTGTGGACAAAACATTCATCTAAATGGAGTAACAAAAGGAGCTGATATTGGATAAGAACTATTGGGATGCAGGATCTAAAACAGATTTTGGAAAGAGCATGGAGGTTATCCCAAATCAAACCTATCAGACAATGGTTCTAATATCCCTCAGTCATTGGTGTGAGACTTTGACAACCTACTAGTATCAAATAAAACAACTAGAAGCATTCCATTTTAACTGTCAGGGATTTATATGCAACATGAAGTGGCAGGACGAAGTCTCCAGCACTGAGGCTAAGTGCTGTGTATCCAGCATTGTTTGTATGCTCATTGGAGCTCAGCTTCACTGCATTGATCATGTGGTTTACAGTGAGGATTCCTAAATTTCAAACAAACACAGTGCTGTACAGTCAGCTGAACAGGGAAACCTGAACCAAAGGACATTCCTAACTGTGATAGAAGCATAATCTGAAAGCGAAACTCAGAACTTAAATGGCAAAAAAAATTTCAATCCAACCAGAAATCCCTGTCATCCAATGATTTCTACATTTGAGGTGAAGACAGTCAACAGTCTTCAGGACAAGTGAGTGTGGTGTAAAGGCAGTTCCTCTATATATCGCTCCAACATTAACTTCATATGCAGTGAATATAGTTGTTTTTGTAAATCAATATTTGGTCTTGTCACACATGAGATAACATGCATTTCTGATGAGAGACTTCTGCCCGAAATGTCACTTTCCCTGCTCATGAGAAAGTTAGAAAGCCACAAGGGATCGGTTCCATGTTTTACTTCTCCTTCAAGGCACATTGGGGACTCAAGAGTTAAACATTCCACTGCCAAAGAGACTCACTGTAGTATCAATTAGAAGCTTGTCCTCTTACAATACAGACAGAACATCTCAGTAGGGGGGAGGCTGACTGTATCCCAGAAAAAAAGCCTCACGGAGCCACACATGTGGATTCCCCTGTAGCTTCAGATAGAGGTATTTGTCCTTCCCAGACAAGACTGATAGCCTTGGCCATAACCCTGTTAAACTGCCTCCTGCTCCTGTTGTCTTACTTCCCCTCCACATTAGCATAATTATGTGAATCCCCCATTTAGAGCAAGCAAAACCCTTCTGTTTTAACCTCTTCCCATCAATATATAATCATGAAGAATACGATAATCAGTTCCTGTAGTCCATTCACACATTATCACAGGACATCGACATTCATAAGGCTTTGTAAACTCATAGTTATCTACTTTAAACTATGTAATGACAATCACCCATGTGACAAATAAACCTTTTGTTTAATCGATATAAAAATACTGCCTTTGTGAGTAGGGCAGAGATTCCTGGAGACGTGTCACCGCAAGTAGACACACGACTACTTTTGGGGACATTGAGAATCTCTCGCTGGCTGTCCAATAATAAAGCATCTGCTGTTGTACTGAAACTTGTGTCGTCTGGATTTGTGGAACAAAGTAGACATCAACACTCGGACGCTGCTTGCCCTGCTGTGCTTTTCCAGCACCACACTCACGACTCTGATCTCCAGCACCTGCAGTCTTCACTTTCTCCTATGAGAAAACATCAACTTAGATTAATCGGGTCTTTCTTTGTTGAACACTTGGGCGAGTCCTATTTTTAGTTTATGGTTTGCTGCATAACTTTTCTCTGCAAGGGGACAACACAGGAATAATTATTGGATGAGAATTACCAATATGAGCAGCAAGCCAACACTGACTACAAAGAAAATGGTTAGAAAGTGAAAGGGTTCTTATTATCTGCAGACTGAACATTTAAGCACATAAGCCAAATTTGCGTCAATTTGTGGTGGTTTGGCAGGACCAGCTACCAGGAAATACCAAGCCAAAGTTGCTTTGACAACATCACTTTTCTAACTTGTGAAAAAAAGTGCATAATTAGTTGTCAATACAGTGATATAATGATTTGAGTATGAGAATTACATTGGCAGCTGTTTAAACTGAATGTTCCCCAACTGTAAACCTTGGATGAACCAGGAAATCCACTCCCTACTGAAGGCCAGTTGTGCAGCATTAAAGTTGGATGACCCAGACCAATACAGGAAATTCAGATCTGACCTCCGCAAAGCTATTAGAGATGCCAAGAGGCATGACCAGATCAAGTTACAGGCCCAAACCTACTAAACAGACTCGCGCTGCTTATGAAATGCCTAAACGACATTACAGCTTACAAAATGAAGCAAAGCAAGATAGCAGACAAAACCACATCTCTCCCTGACATGCTCAATGCTTTCTGTGCTTGGTTTGAGCAGAATGCAAGGGGTGCAGTGATGCCTGCCCCAACAGCCCCGGCCACACCTGTTCCCTCGGTCACTGCTGCAGATGTCAGATTGGTCTTCCTGGGAGTCAACTCAAGGAAAGCAATGGGCCCAGATTGTGTCCCCGGCCGAGCACTCAGATCCTGCGTGGATCAATTGGTGGAGGCTTTCACTGACATCTTCAGCCTCTCCCTCCTACAAGCTGAAATCCCCTCCTGCATCAAGAAAACCCCCATTATTCCCGTACCTAAGAAAGCATATGCAACGTGCCTTAATGACTACCACCTAGTGGCTCTGACCTCAATAATCATGAAGTGCTTCGAGAGGCTTGTAATGGCCCACATCAACTCCAATATCCCAGCCAGCCTCAATCCCCTACAATATACCTACCAACTTAACAGGCCCATGGAGGATACCATATCCCTAGCCCTGCACTCATTCCTGGAACATCTGGACAACAAGGACACCTACGTCAGACTCCTGCTCATTGAAGGCAGAGCTGTAGTCAACACCATTATCCCCTCCAGACTGATCTCAAACCTCGGTGATCCTCTGCAACTGGATCCTTGGCTTTCTGACACACAGATAGCAATCAGTGAAGATAGGTAACTGCACCTCCTCCACAATAACACTCAATACTGGAGCCCCCCCAGGGATGTGGCCTCAGCCCCCTACCGTACTCCCTGTACATCTATGACTGTGTTGACAAATTCCAAATGAATGCCATCTGTAAAGTTTAGTGATGATGCCACCATAGATGCATCAAAATACAGTAGGAGATTGAGTGCTTGGTGATGTGGTGCAATGACAACAACATCTCTCTCAACATCAGCAAAATTAAAGAACTGATCATTGATTTCAAAAAGAAGGAGAACACACCCTCATCTACATCAATGGAATGGAGGTTGAGAAGGTGGAAAGTGTTAAGTTCCTTCAAATAATGATAATCGACAACCTTCCCACCTAGATGTGACAGTCAGGAGGGCACAACAATGCCTCTTCTTCCTCAGGCATCTCAGGAAATTTGGCATGTCCATGAGGACTCTCACCAACCTTTACAGATGCACCATTGAGAGCACACTGTCCAGGGCATAACAGCTTGGAACGGCAACTGCTCTGCCCAGGACCTTGCATCCTGTGCAATGTAACCTGTATGCCTCCATCTAAGTCTTTTTGATTTGTACAGCCTTGCTTACTATGATCTGCTTGCACTGCTTGTAAGCAAAGCTTTCCATTGTACATTTGTACACATGACAATTAATCAATTATTGAGCACTGATTCAGTAATTATTCATAGTATCATGGAATGATCACAACACAGAAAAAAGCCATTTAGCTTGTCATCTCTGTTCTAGCTCTCTGTAAGAGTACCTTACTTAGGATCACTTCCCTGTGTTTACCCTGTAGCTCCGCAAACCTTTCCTCTTCACATAATGATCCAATTCTCCTTTGAAAGCTATAGTTGAATCTGCCATTACCACACTTCCAGCTAGTGCAAGCCTGCCCTTGATCACTCGCTGTTCAAAACATTTTTCCTTATCATGCCATAGCATTTTTAAAAAATCATCTTTCATTAGTGCCCTTTGTTCTCAATCCTTCCACTAAGGAGAACAGTTTCTCCCAATCTATTTTGCCCTGAAGCCTCAAGATTTTCATTTACCACCATCAAGTCTCCTCTAAATATTCTCCTGAGGAGAACGGTTCTAGCTACACAAATCTATCTACATAAATGAATTCTGGAAGCATTATCAAATTTTTTTTCTGCACCCTTGCTAATACCTTCTTATCCTTTTTAAAGTGTCATACCCAGAACAGAAGGTAATCATTCAATTGAGCCCAAACAAGAGTTTTAAGCCAGTTTACCATAATTTCTGTGCTTTTGTGTTCTATGCCCCTAATTATAAAGCTTGGGATGCAGTATATTTTCTTACCACTCCTTCAGCCTGCCTTCCAACCTTTACATACACTCTGGGTCTGCTGCTCTTGTATCTCCTCTTTCTGTAAAAACTGGGCAGCACACTGGCTCAGTGGTTAGTGCTGCTCCTCACGGCACCAGGGACTTGGGTTTGATTTCAGCTTCAGGTGACTGTCTATGCAGAGTTTGCAAATTCTCGTCATGTCTGTGTGGGTTTTCGGTTTTCTCTCACTATTCTAAGACGTAATAAGGTGGATTGATCTCGCTAAATTTCCCACACTGTCTAGGCAAGATGAATTAGCCATAGGAAATGCAAGATTACAAAGATAGTGCAGAAGGGTGGGTCTGAGTGAAATGCCCTTTCGAGGTTCATTGTGGACTCAATGGGCAGAATGGCCTGCTTTCACATTACAGGGATTCTATAACTATCTATACCCAAATGCATAGAGCCTTTGCAATAAGTTAGATGAATTAATAGCATGATAGGATTGTAAATACATGGCTAAAGGTTGGCTAAGACAGGGAACTGAACATCCAGGGGTATTCAATCTTCATGAAGGACAGACAAAGAACGTGGATGGTTTTCCGTCGATCAAAGATGAATTCAGTGCAGTAGTGAGAAAGGAAATGGCTGCAGAAAATGTAGAAGTAGAAGCAGAAAGAAAAATGAAAACTGCTGAAAACATCAGCAGGTCTGGCAGCATCTGTACAGTGAGAAAGCAGTGTTAATGTTTTGGGTTAAGTGATCTTTTTTCAGAACTGATTGGTAGCTAGGAAAAAGGTTGGTATATATGCTGAAGATGAGGGGTGGATGTGGAGGAGTAAATGATAGGTGGGGAGGGGAGAGAGAGACACACAGAGACAGAATAACAGCTGAACAGACAATAGAGTGGATAACGGTATGCCTGGGAAAATCAATAGCTGCTAATAAGACCACTTGTGGCTGACAATGTGTTGGTTGTCATAGCATTCCATGTGATGATGAACCCTGGTCTATGGGGTTTGGGATAAGAACTTAGTAAAAGGTACTCAGACCCTAAAATGATTGAACTCGATATTGAGTCCAGAAGGCTGCAGGGTCTCCAAGTGGAACGTGAGATGCTGTTCTTCCAGCTTGCACTGAGCTTTGCTGGAGCATTGTAGCAAGCCTGAGACAGACGTTCAAAGGGGAGTCAGTTATAAAGAGGCCAATGTATTGGAGAAGTGACGGTCAGATGTTCTGACATCTTGACAGCTGGAGTATGTGTGTTTTACACTTCCAAGCATAGCAACAGTGAAGGGTTTCATTGTAACCCCTCTTGGATGATTCGAACCCAATTCATGATCTCGTGAGTGCAAACATACTGTGGAAATGTGAGAAATGCTAACATAGCGCTTTAATAAGTTGAACTGTAAACCAAATTCTGTGTCCCCTCACTGGCAAGACTACTTGGGTAAAGTGTTTTTAATATATAATTTGCTTAAAGTGTCCAAAGCCTGGACAACAATGATAAACTACATACAGCAAATGCAACCTCACTTGTTTGAAAAGGGAGGAATTGAGAAAACTTGGTGTTACTGATGTTAAGTTAACATCAGTAGTCAGGAAAATGTTTGAGTCTATTATAAAGGATGTGATAACTGGGCACTTCGAAAATACCGGTGGGATTAGAAAAAGTCAACATAGATTTGAAGGGAAATCATGATTGAAACATCCACTGGAAGGTGTGACTAGTAGAATAGATAAGTGATAATCTATGGACGTGGTATATTTAGATTTTCAGAAAATGTTTGTTAAAGTCCTACTTAAGAGATTTTTGTGCAAAATCAAAGCACGTAGGATTAGTGGCAATATACTGGCATGGACTAAGAATTTGTTAACAGACTGGAAACAGAGTAGGAAACAATGGATCATTCTCCAAGTAGAAGGCAGCAAATGGGGTGCAATAGAGAGCACTTGTTTGGCCCCAGCTACTTGCATTAGATATCACAATTCAGATGGAGGAATCAAGAGTGATATCTCCAAGTTTGTTGAATACATGAAAGTAGGCAAATTGTGAGGAGAATACAAAAATGCTCCAGGACAATTTAAAGTTGAGTGGGTGGCCAAATACAGGGTATATAGAGAACAGTGTGGATAAAGGGGAAGTTGTTCACTTTGGTAGGCAAGCAGAATGGCAGACATTAATTTAAATAGAGCTAAATTGGGAAATGTTGATCTTCTCTTATACTGGTCTCTGAAAGCAAGGATTCAGGTGAATCAAGCAGTTAGGAAGGCAAATGAAACATTAAAGCGGTAGAGTGTTTGATGAAATGAAACATTAGGCATTATTGCAAGAAGGTTTCAGGGTCAAGGAAACCTTACTGGAGCTATACAGGGTCTTAGTGAGACCACACCTGGAGTTTTATGGCAGTTTTCATCTCCTTTTCTAATAAAATAAATATTTACCATTTTCGGATTACAGCAAACATTTACCAGATTGATTCCTGTGATGGCAGTTTGTTAAATATGGGTTGATTGAGCTTGAATTCACAAGAGTTTAGAAGAATTAAAAGGACTCTCATTAAAACATATAAAGATCTGACATGGCCTGACAGGGAGTCCAGAACAATGTCACAATCACAAAATATGTGGTCAGCCATTCTGGACTGAGGAGACACTTTTGTCACTCAGAGGATGGTGAAGCTGTGAAAATCTTTGCCATTAAAGGCTGTGGAGGTAAAAACACTGAATATATTTAAGAAAGAAATAGATTTCTAGAGGTTGAATGTGTCAAGGGGCATGGGAACAAAATGGGAGTATGGCATTGAGATAACTGGCAGGAAAGTGGTTAGGGTGGCGAGTGCTTAAAGCGGTAGAGTGTTTGATGAGTAAGGTGGCAGATGGTACAGTAACAGTTCAGCTGGGCAATTAGTAAGGTTGGCTAGGCGGAGATACTCAGGTGAAGGGAGATTCTTAGGTTGGACTGTTGGACTGTAGCATTGCCAGGGTGTTTGGTGGGGATGGGCTGAGAGTGTCAGTTTTTGGGGTATTTAGTTGCGTAGTTTTCCAGATGGTAAACTGGAACTTATCCAATAACTGCTTGGAAACTATCCAATTAAGTGAACGCAAACTATCTGAATTATCTGATCAAAGAATTTTGCAGAGGTTCCCGGATTGGGGTAGGTGAATGTGAATTACCTATTGGAACTTCACACTTCCCAAGAAATTCCTATGGAGGACATGTACGGGATCACAACGCATGTTTTGGGACACATGTCTAGTCTCCAATAACATGGAAACCAAAAGATTTGAGCTCAAACTTACATGTAGTTATCAATGTCTGCAGTTCACCAGCTTATTGATCATGCTCTACACATTTGCATATGCACAATGCCCTAAATTAGACTTTAGCATCAGATCTCTTAATCTGACCTCACGTAGCAGTACAATATGAAATAATAAAGTATTACTTGTCTCTTACAATTCTCAGTGCATCTTGAAGTTTCCCTCTCAATCTCCTAGTTCCCCACACCCCAGTCATCCTCTGGGACTCGAGCAAATCACTCAGCTTGGAGATTTGACCTTGTTTAGATCGCACACATCCAACTTCAACAGGTCGTGTTTTCCCAGAACTGATCCCAATGTCCCAGGTGTCTAACAATCTGCACGATCCTTTCAGTTGCAGAGAGTCTGTCCTCACATTTCTATACTCATTTAAAAATGTCATGGTGATTAATTGTGAAATCAGTCACTATACAATTCAGTTTCAGGGTCTCTCTGTGGACTCTAAACTCTGCCAGCAGGATCATATCCCTCTTTCCACATGTATCTTTTGTATCAATGTAAACCACGATTACTAATCCCTCAAATAATCTGTAGCTGCTCAATGACACCCTTGACTTTGTTACCCGGGTGGAAAAGAATATCCTAGATTTACTCCTAGCTGCTGAAATAACTCATCTTAATTATCTGCTTCTCTTTTAATTGTCATAGAGTCAAAGTCCTTATAGCATTGAAAAAAGCCCTTTGTCAACATCAGGTATTAAACATTTTGCAGCAATTAGCCTGTAGTCTTGTTTACTATGATATTGCAAGTGCTTATATATATCTACAACTGTCTCAGCTAATAGAGTCAGATATTGATAGAGGATCTAGATCAATGGTGCTGGAAGAGCACAGCAATTCAGGCAGCATCGAGGAGCTTCAGCAAAATTGACGTTTCGGGCAAAAGCCCTTCATCAGGTGGCTTTTGCCCGAAATTTCGATTTTGCTGAAGCTCCTCGATGCTGCCTGAATTGCTGTGCTCTTCCAGCAACATTGATCCAGAATCTGGTTTCCAGCATCTGCAGTCATTGTTTTTACCTTATTGATAGAGGTGGACAGCACAGAAACAGACCCTTCTGTCCAATTTATCCATGCTGATCAGATATCCTAACCTAATTTAATGCCATTTGCCAGTATTTGGCCCTTATCCCTCTAAACCCTTCCTATTCATATACCCATCCAGATGCCTTTCAAATGCTGTAATTGTACCAGCCTTCACCACTTCCTCTGGCAACTCATTCCATACATGCACAACCCTCTGCGTGAAAAAGTTGACGCTTAGATCATTTTTATATCTTTCCTCTCTCACCCTAAACCTATGCCCTCTAGTTCTGAAATCTCCCACCCAAGAGAAAAGACTTTGTCTATTTATCCTATCCATGCCACTCATGATTTTATTAACCATTTTAAGCGCACCCCTCAGCCTCCGATGCTCCAGGGAAAAAAGCCCCAGTCTGTTCAGCCTCTTCCTATAGCTCAAATCCTGCAACCCTGGCAATATGCTTGTAAATCTTTTCTGAACCCTTTCAAGTTTCATAACATCTTTCCAATAGGAAGGAGACCAGAATTGCACACAATATTCCAAAAGTGGCCGAACCAATGTCCTGTACAACTGCAACATGACCTCCCAACTCCTGCACTCAATGCACTGACCAATAAAGGAAAGCATACCAAATGCCTTCTTCACTTTCTTATCTACTTGAGACTCTACTTCCAAGGAGCTACGAACCTGCACTCCAAGGTCTCTTTATTCAGCAACACTCCCTCGGACCTTACTATTAAGTATATAAGTCCTGCTCCGATTTGCTTTTCCAAAACGTAGCACCTCGCATTTAAATTCCAGTGATTTCCAAACATCCACCATCCTCTGGGTGAATACTTTCGCCCCCCTCAAATCCTCTCTAAACCTTCTGCTCCTTATTTAAAAGCTTGCCCCTGGTAGAGACACCTCTATTAATGGGGAAAAGTTACTCTCCACCTACTTTGTATATGTCCCTCTGAACTTTGTACCTCATTTTGATGTCCCCTTGGCCTTCCCTGCTTGAAGGAAAACAGTTCCAGCCTGTCTTATCTCTCTTCCTGACTGAATCACTGCACCGCAAGCAACATCCTGCTGAATGTCTTCTGCATCCTCCGGAGTGCAATCACATCCTTTCTTTAACGTGGTGATCAGAACTGTATGTAGTATCATCTTAACTAATATTATGTGCAATTCCACGTCCTTGCTCCTGTATTCAGTGCTTTGTCTGATACAAGCGAATCCCATATGCTTTTGTAATTACCTTTATCCACCTTGTCCTGCTGCATTCATGATCGAAAAGTGTGGCACTGGAAAAGCACAGCAGGTAAGTCAACATTTCAGGCATAAGCCCTTCATCAGGAATGTGCTGCCTTCATGGTCTATGGGCATGCACACCACGATCCCTCTGATCCTTTGTAGTTCCTGGGGCCCTGTGTTCCCTTGTCTTGTTAGTCCTCCAAAAATACATCACCTCTCACATTTTTCAGAACATGTTATATTTACCACTGTTTAGCCCATCTGACCAGCCCATCTATATCATCCCATACGCGAAGGCTTCCCTCCTCACTATTTAACCACGTCATCTGTGAACTTACTGATCATACCTTATATATTCAAGTCTAGATTATAAATATATAATTGATGCGTTAGCTTCACAGACCATGATGTGTTTTCCATTAAATCCACTACTACAGCTGCTTTTTGAATCTCCTTTGTCTGACTATGTCACTGAGACAGGCATCATAGCATGGACCTGACTCTGGCTACTCTTAATAGTCTCCCCAGAATTCAGAGCGGACATTGACAGCTAGCCTTGCAGGATCATCAGATACTTCCAGAACTCTACAGGAGAAGATATTTCAAAAAAGCAATAGTTTCTGCACAGCTCTAAAACAGTCTCTTCTTCATTGGTGTGTGTACTGATACAAATTGAAGAGATCATGGTTGGCATTGCATTCTTGGCATAGGTAGAGCATGTAGCTTTGAAAATGTGGTGTGTGTTGAGATATATATATCAAGTTATTGGAGTATTTCTTATCTTTGTTTATATGCTGAACAGTCACTCACACATTCAACACAACCAAGCACTGCATAGTGCTGCCAACCATATGGTACAATTTACATTCGCTCCAGTTTCTGACTCTTAAGAAGTCTCAAGTCAGGCTGCAGTGGACATTGGGGACAGTGCCTGTTATAGCATTGCTTGCTATCAACTCTTTGAATCAGCAGTACTGAAATTTGTATAGTTCAGAAAGGGTTTTCCCTGTGTGAAACATCAAACACAAATAGGAATGAGCATTTGTGAAAGTGAGAACCTGGGAAAGAGCTTGCTACAACAAAAATTCTCAATCAAACGGTACTGAAGAGAGCAAAGCAGACTGCAGTGACCGAGCCTTGAATAGGTTGGAGTGTATGTGTAGTACTCTGACACAAATTTGATGCACTATATAAATATTCAACGCGACACATCGTCAACTCAATGGACATTGCAGCTGCATCTTCTGTTTATTAGCTTCTGGAACATTAATATCAGATAGAGATATGCATACTAGCACCATGCAGAAGTTCAGTATTCCACCATTTCATTCATCAAATATAATATTTTCTTTAAAAATATTTTCCCACCGAATAACAGCGGAGCTAAGCTGCAGCCTACTGTGGTAGAACAGTGGCTATAAATAAGACCATAAGGTTTAGGAGCAGAAATTAGGCCAATCAGTCCATCGAATTTGCTCTGCCATTCAATCATGGCTGATAAGTTTCTCAACCCTATTCTCTGGCTATCTCCCTGTAACTCTTGATACTCAAGAACCTATCTACCTCAGTCTTAAATATACTCAATGACCTGGCCTCCACAGCCTTCGGTGACAACGAATTCTGTAGATTCCCCACTCTCCAGCTGAAGAAGTTTCTCCTTGTCTCCATTCTAAAAAGGTCTTTCATTTACTGCAAGGCTATGCCCTTGGGTCCTAGACTCTCCGACCCATGGAAACATCTTCCCAACATCTACTCTGTCCAAGCCATTCAGTATTCTGTATGTTTCAATTGGATTCTTCCTAATCTCCCCTAATCCACCAAGTGTAAACCCAGAGTCCTCAATGTTCTTCATATGTCAAGCTTTTTATTCCTGGAACCATTTCAGTGAACCTCCTCTGAATACACTTCAGGGCCAGTACATCCTTCCTAAGATATGGGGCCCAAAACTGCACACAATACTCCAAATGTTAGCTCTATCATGGACCCACCAAAATATAAACAAAGTGCAGGACAAATTTAGCTGATCTGGCAGCATCTGTAGAGAGAAAAAGAATGGACTTAATGTTTCCAGTCCAATATGACACTTCTTTGGAAGGTGGGAAATTGTGGGGATGAACAAAATGGAACGGAAGGGCAGTTTGAAAGTTGAGGGAAATTTAAGATCACAGATGTCACAGAACAAAAGGCAAAAGGAGTGAGATTGTAGAGAAGAGAGAGGGCCAGTGTAGGTGTTAGTAGTTGAATGGAATGCAGAATATAAATCATCTTTGTTGAAATCAAAACCAAGAAAATCAAGAGTGTGTTGGGTTGGGGAGAAAGGGAAACAAGATGGAAGATGGAGTTTGTGCTCTGAAGTTGTTGAACTCAGTGTTGTATTGAAAAGGCTATAAAGTATCTGTATGAAAAATGAGGTGCTGTCCATCCAGCTTGATTTGGGCTTTACTGGGACACTTCAGCAGGCCTAGGAAAGAAATGTAAATATGAGAGCAAGGTAGTGTATTTGAATGGCAAGCAACCAGATTGTCAGAATCATGCTTTCAAATTGACTGGAGATTTCCACTAAGTGGTCTCAAGTCTGTATTTGCTTTGCCCACGATAAAGGAGACTGCATTATGAGCAGCAAATACAGTAAACCAGACTTAAAGAAATACAAGCAAATTGCTGCTTCATCTGAAAGTAGTGCTCAGGGCATTGGACAGTGAGGAGGGCAAGTGTTACAACTCATGATTGCATGGGTTGGTGCAATAGGAGGGAATGAGATGTTGGTGGTGATTAAGAATGGACCAAATTATCACAGAGAAAATGGTTCCTTTGAAATACTCACTGGAGAAAGGAGGGGAAGAGGTTTAGGGGAGGACCATCTTGTTGGAAGTGGCAAAAATAGTGGAGGATGATCTTTCAAATGTGATAACTGGTGGGTGGGCCATTAGAACATGCGGAACCTTCTCAAAATTTTTGAAGTGAGGGTGAGTACTGAGATGCCCTCATTGAATACTGTCATAAAGCCAAGAAGCTAATCTTTGTTATTCATTCAGGGTGTGGGCATGACAGGCTGGACCAGCATTTATTGTCCATCCTCAGCTGCCCTTGATGAAGATGACCTTCCTTCTTGCACCACTGTAGTCTACCTGCTGTGGGTAGACTCAACACCATCAGGGAGGAGTTTCCAGGATTTTGACACTGCCACACTGAAAGAATAATGCTATATTTTCAAGCCAGGAGAGTGAGTGGCTTGGAGGGGAATTTCCAGGTGGTAGTGTTCCCATGTATCGATTGCCCTTATAATTTTAGATGATAATGGCCATTTTTTAAAATGGTACTGTCATAAGAGCCTTGGTGAAATTCTGCAGTGCGTCTTACAGATGGTACACACTGGTGCTAGTGAGATTCAGTGATGGAGGGAGTGAATGTTTATGGATGCAGTAACAACCAAGTGGGATACTTTGCATTAGATGGTGTCAGCTTCTTGAATGTTGTTGGAGATTCACCCATCCAGACAAGTATTCCATCCTACTCCTGACTTGTGCCTTGTAGATGGTGGACAGGCTTTGGGGAGTCAGATGGGGAGTTACTCACTGCAGTAGTCCTAGCCTCTGACCTGGTCTGGAGGTTGTTGTATTTATATAGAAGTACAGTTTAGTTACTGGTCAATGGCATTTCCAGGATGTTAATAATGGAGCAATTCAGTGCTGGTAATGACATTGAATGTCAAGGGATGATTAGATGCTCTCTTGTTGAAGATGGTCATTACACTGTGTAGCAGGAATGAAACTTACCACTTTTCACACTAAGGATTGCTTCAATATTTGAGGAATTGTGAATGGTACTGAACATTGTGATGTTACTGGTGACCATCCCCATCTCTGACCTTATGATGGAGGGATAAAATAGTTGAAGGTGGTTAGGTCTAGAATATACCTTGAGGGGACATTCATGTAGTACAGTAATAATTTTCTTATTTTTCAACCAGGAGGCTTGGATTCAACTCTAGCCTCCTCCGGAGATATGTAATAATATTATTAAACATCTACCCATAGGATCTCCTGTGCAAATGGCCTGAAGCAGAGATGATTGATCTCCAACAACGATAACCAATCATTTGGGCTAGGAATGCCTCTAACCAGCAAAGCTGCCCCTACACTCTCATTGACTTCAGTTTTGCTCAGGCTCTTTGATGCCACACTATCAAATGCAGCCTCAACATCAAGATTTGGAGATGCTGGTGTTGGACCGGGGTGTACAAAGTTAAAAATCACACAACACCAGGTTATAGTCCAACAGGTTTATTTGGAAGCACTAGCTTTCGGAGCACCGCTCAATCATCAGGTGGTTGTGGAGGACACAATTGTAAGGCACAGAATTTAGAGCAAAAACTTACAGTGTGATGTAACTGAAATTATACATTCAAAAAATACCTTGATTGTCTGTTGAGTCTTTCTTCTGTTTGAATACCATGATAGTTTCACTTCTTTCATGTGTAAATCACAAAACCTTTTTTTAAAAGTTGCATTTTCAGGTTAGCTGTAACAACTGGTGTTATCTAGACAATATGTTGAAGGTGTTAGCCCCCTGTGTTCTCTATCTATGCCGTGATGTTTAGATTGATTCTAATCTAAAAAGTGAGATAACAGAGTTTTACATGAATTCATGCAGTTTTTGAGCAAAATACAATGCAACTCTGCAAGTACAAATTTACACCACAAAATATGTGCGCGCATGTGGGTCTTTGTGTCTGTCTGTGTATGTGTCTGCCTGGGTTGGGGATTGTGAGTGTGAGAGAGAGTGTATATGTGTGTGTAGTGAGTGTAGAGTGGTCTAAGTCTCTGAGAGGATGCCTGTGTGAGTGTGGGACTGTGTGTGTCTGTAAGGGTGTGTGTGAGTGTCTGTGTATTTGTGTGTCCATGTGTGTGTGTGTATGTAGGAGTGTCTGTGTGTATAGTACTATGGTGGTCACCTGTAGTGTGACATGAACCCAAGGTCCCAGTTGAGGCCCTCCCTATAGGTATGGAACTTAGCTATCAGCCCTGCTCGACCACTTTTCGCTGCTGCCTGTCCCGAAGTCCGCCTTGCAGGATGGTCACCCAAAGGTCCGAGGTCGAATATCCTGGACCGCTGAAGTGTTCCCCAACTGGGAGGGAACACTCCTGTCTGTTAATTGTTGTGCGGTGTCCATTCATCCATTGCCATAGCCTTTGCTTGGTTTCCCCAATGTACCATGCCTCAGGACATCCTTGCCTGCAATGTATAAGATAGACAATGTTGGCTGAGTCTCATGAGTACCTGCCATGTACAAGGTGGGAGGTGTCCCCATGTGTAATAGTGGTATCCATGTCCACACTCTGACACGTCTTGCAGGGCCTACCGTGACAGGGTTGTATAGCGTTGTTCTGAAAGCTGTGCAGTTTGCTACGAACAATTATCTGTTTGAGGGGTTTGGCGGTTGTTTAAAGGCGAGCAGTGGAGGTGTGGGGAAGGTCTTGGCGAGGTGCTCATCCTCATTGACAATGTGTTGCAGGTCACGAAGAACATGGTGTGGTTTTTCAGCTCCTGGGAAGTATTGAACAATGAAGGGTACCCTGTCAGTTGCAGCACGTGACTGTCTCCTGAGGAGGTGTCAGTTGCCGCACGTGTCTGTCTCCTGAGGAGGTCATTACAGTTCCTTGCTGTGGCACATCGGAACTGGCAGTCGATGAGTTGAGCATCATATTCCGTTCTTGTGAGGGCATCCTTGAGTACTTCCAGGTGCCCGTCATGTTCCTTCTCATCTGAGCAGATCCTGTGTACACGAAGGGGCTTGTCCATAGGGGATGGCTGTTTTAATATGTTTTGGGTGGAAGCTGGAGAAATGTAGCATTGTGAGGTTGTCTGTGGGTTTGTAGTAGAGTGTGGTGCTGAGGTGTCCTTCCTTGATGGAGATGCATGTGTCCAAGAATGAGACAGATCGTCGAGAGTAGTCCATGGTGTGATGAAACGTGTTGATATCACAGTGTAGTTTTATCAGTGACTCCTCGCCATGGGTCCAGAGGAAGAAAATGTCATCAATGTACCTGGTGTATAATGTTGGTCGGAGATTCTGCATAGAGAAGAAGTATTGTTCGAACCTGTGCATAAATATGTTGGCATATTGGGGTGCAAATTTGGTCCCCATGGCTGTTCCATGTGTCTGGATGAAGAACTGGTTGTCAAAGCTGAAGACGTTGTGATCAAGGATAAAGTGGATGAGTTGTAGGATGGTGTTTGGAGATTGGCAGTTGTTGGTGTAGAGTACTGAGGATGTGGGGGATGCTGGTGTAGAGTGCGGAAACGTCCATTGTGATGAGGAATGTTCCCAGTTCGACTGGTCCGTGGGTGCTGAGTTTCTGTAAGAAATCTGTAGTGTTGTGACAGAAGCTGGGGATCCCCTGTACAATAGATTTCAAGATTCATCCAATGTAGCCGGAGAGATTCTCACACAGGGTGTGTTGGCTTTGTGTACCTTTGGAAGGCAGTAGAATTCGCCTACACAAGAAGTACTTGCCTTTAAACAACTGCCAAACCTCTAACAAATCATTATTCATAGCAAGCTGCCCAGCTCTCAGGACAACTCTATACAACCCTGTCACGGTAGGTGCTGCAAGACGTGTCAGAGTGTGGACATACATACCACCATTACACATGAGTACACCTCTCACCTTGTACATGGCAGGTACTCACGTGAATCAGCCAATGTTGTCTATCTTATACGTTGCAGACAAGGATGCCCTGAGACATGGTATATTGGGGAAACCAAGCAAAGGCTACAGCAATGGATGAATGGGCACCGCACAACAATCAACAGACAGGAGTGTTCCCACCCAGTTGGTGAACATTTCAGCAGTCCAGGACATTTTATCTCGGACCTTTGGGTGACCATCCTGCAAGGCGGACTTTGGGACAGGCAGCAGCGAAAAGTGGTCGAGCAGAGGCTGATGCCTAAGTTCCATACCCATAGGGAGAGTCTCAACTGGGACCTTGGGTTCATGTCACATTACAGGTGACCACCATTGCACCCCACACACACACACACACTCTCAGAGACTTAGACCACTCTACACTCATGCACACACATATACACTCTCTCACTGACACTCACAACCCCCCAGATACACACACACACACACTCCCACACTCACCCCCTCACAGACTTAAGACACTCTACACTCACTACACACACACATTTAATCCCCAACCCAGACAGACACATACACAGACAGACACAAAGACCCACATATATTTTGTGAGGTGAATTTGTATTTGCAAAGTTACATTGTACTTTGCTCAAAAACTGCATGAATTCATGTGAAACTCTGTTATCTCACTTTTTAGATTAGAATCAATCCAAACATCATTGCATAGACAGAGAACACAGGGGGCTAACACCTTTAACATACCGGTAAAAACAATGACTGCAGATGCTGGAAACCAGAATCTGGATCAGTGGTGCTGGAAGAGCACAGCAATTCAGGCAGCATCCGAGGACAGGCAAAATCGACGTTTCGGGCAAAAGCCCTTCATCAGGAATAAAGGCAGAGAGCCTGAAGCGTGGAGAGATAAGCTAGAGGAGGGTGGGAGTGGGGATAGAGTAGCATAGAGTACAATAGGTCAGTGGGGAAGGAGATGAAGGTGATAGGTCAGGGAGGAGAGGGTGGAGTGGATAGGTGGAAAAGGAGCTGGGCAGGTCGGACAAGTCCGGACAGGTCAGGGATCGAGTTGCTGGAGGTTAGAAGCTAGGATGAGGTGGGGGAAGGGGAAATGAGGAAACTGTTAAAATCCACATTGATGCCCTGGGGTTGAAGTGTTCCGAGGCGGAAGATGAGGCGTTCTTCCTCCAGGCATCTGGTGGTGAGGGAGCAGCGGTGGAGGAGGCCCAGCACCTCCATATCCTCGGCAGAGTGGGAGGGGGAGTTGAAATGTTGAGCCACGGGGCAATTTGGTTG